>NW_026853660.1:0-166904 GCF_026571515.1 Ruditapes philippinarum | reverse complement strand
ATAATTCTGTTAAATTTGGTCTCAGCAAAAATTCCTTCCTTTACTACCATCTACACATTAAGGTTGTTCATCCCTGGAAGTTTAAGCAAAATCTGCCATCCGGTTTAAGAGGAGTTGCGTTCACAAAATTTCTCTATGGTATATAGTGAAAAAATCAACAAAGGGCCAGCATTCAGTTAAATTTGGTTGCAGCAAAAATTCCTTCCTTTACTGCCATCTACACATTAAGGTTGATCATCCCATAAAGTTTAAGCAAAATCTGCCATCCGGTTTAAGAGGAGTTGCGTTCACAAAATTTCTATGTGGTATATAGTGAAAAAATCAACAAAGGGCCATAATTCTGTTAAATTTGGTTGCAGCAAAAATTCCTTCCTTTACTACCATCTACACATTAAGGTTGATCATCCCTGGAAGTTTAAGCAAAATTTGCCATCCGGTTTAAGAGGAGTTGCGTTCACAAAATTTCTATATGGTATATGGTGAAAAAAATCAACAAAGGGCCATAATTCTGTTAAATTTGGTCGCAGCAAAAATTCCTTCCTTTACTACCATCTACACATTAAGGTTGATCATCCCTGTAAGTTTAAGCAAAATCTGCCATCCGGTTTAGGAGGAGTTGCGTTCACAAGATTTTGGGACGTACGGACGGATGTCCGGCCGAAATGGAATAAGGAGCCATTTCTTTTGTTATTTTCTATTGTTTTATAGAGGGCCAATGGCCCCTTACTCTATTGTTACGGAATGAACTCTATTGTTCTCTTTTGTTCTGTTTACAGTTAGATGGCCCCCTATCCCTTTTCGGTAGTGCGGACTGACGGACGGACGGACAAGTGCAACGCTATATGCTCCCACATTGTGGGGGCATAATTAGTATGTTAAAGCTGCAGATGACCCAAAAATTTCAAGGAAATCAACTTTGAGGAAAATGAACTTAGACTTTAATAGGTAAAAATATTCAAAATTCAAGTAATGATGTACATATATGCAATGAATGACTGATTATTTAGTATTCATCACCATATTTCTATGTGTGTAACTATTTTTGCATATTTTGACTTTTATTTGGTAAATTTACATAGACTGAAACATACCGTTTGCAATAAGCAAATTACTGTCTTTGTTCACTTGACAATATCTTATTCTTTTAATAAACTTTCAAAATTTTGATAAAAATTAGCATGAATCTACAGGCCTGCTGCTTTAATTCAGCATGCCTCCAGATCATGAAAATTTTGTTAAACATTAACATTTTAACTTTACATCTTACGTTATATAAATAAGTCCTTAATGCCACTTCCCATAAATGTTGCATTTCCAGGGTACCTCTGAAAATACCTCGAGAGACTCTTATCTCCAGCTCATTACACTACAATCATTAGTTAGTTAATTCAATTCCCTTCATTTTTTAATTTAAAATGGAAAACAAAATTTACATCTTATTGTATCAATTATATACAGGAAAAATGCTTGACTCTCATTGAAGTAATGCATGTCATATAGACACATCAGATTAAAATATACCCTGACATAAATACAGGCAGTTCATAACAAAAATAAAATAGTTTAAAAGTTATAAAACATTCAGACATCGCTAAAAACAAAATCTTGATCATGAAAAAAACTTTTCCCATGAAAACAAAAATCCAAGAAGCAGCACCAGGGCAAGTCTAATGTGACTGTTTTTGAAAAAAAATTTACCCGTGAAAAGCAATGAAAATTATTCTCTTTTCTTTTTACATCTGATAGCACAGAAGGTGACATCAAGGTATTTAAAGACCTAGTCTGTGAAATTCATGTATACACAATGAGATTTCTGAGATAATGTTAATGTTGAGCTCTATTTACAATTAAGTATGGTCAGATCAATTCATTCACAAAACACAGAGAAAACATAGTTACCGTGAGGAATCAAAAGCATTTCTTACAATTTAATATTGATCTACACTCACGAACCAGTCTTTTTCAATTATATTTCAATCAATTTCTTCTCAAAGTTCTGATTATTGTAACACAATTTGAGAGGTAACAGGTTGTGTAAATTTTAATGAATTTAAAGATAAACACAGTCATCAATTAACAATTGACTCAACAGTAAAAAATTACTTACGTCTTCGAGTTAAAAATGCAAAACAAGGTATTCTAAAGTCCTCGGAACAGTTTAATCTACATTGTATAATGATAATACTAAACAATTTAATGATGTAGCCTGAAACAGATATTCTTGTAAGAACATACAATTACAAACTGTATGTTTTTGCTGTTACAACATTTGTATAAATGAAACTTTTCATATAAATCTTAAACACTTTCACTGTGAGTTTGCTGGCGGTGTCTTTATCTACCCAGACCACCAATGGCAATGAAGACCAAGATCAGCCAGCACTTCCTTGCCTTTCTATCATGGTCTGCACTGTTTGCTATTCAGGCAGTACATATTTTGAAAGTTTCCCTAAAGATGATGAATGGTTTTGTCCAAACTGAAGGATGGACAATTCCATTTAAGATATAAAGCATGGTAAGGGTTAATGAAATTAGCTGTTAAGAGTTTTATGTCTAAACATGTTTAATTTTATAATGTAAAAACCAATCGATGAAAATACATTCAATGCCCCTAGCTATTATAACTATACATCATAGTTCCGACATTTTATTTTGCTTATATATCTTTATATGACTCAATTATACTCAGCAGTATACTAGTATAGAAGTTGGCATATTTTACCCTTACCATTTGATTACCCGTGTCTAACTAAATGATTTAGACATTCTGAGAATAATAGCTGAAAAAAATATCCTATTAATTTAAAGAACATGTGTAATTGCAAAAATTACTAACGACCAAATTCACGTAATACCTTATAATCACAGCTGTTACTTTAATTATAACAAGAGCGATCAGTAATCACATGTGTCGCCTCATGATGGCCAATTTCATGTTGGGACAAAGTTTGTGACAGACGGACAGACAGACGGACAGTGCACAACTAGACTTGGTACTGATCATTCCTGTAAAGTTTGGATAAAATTGCACCAGTAGTTTATGAGGAGTAGTCCGGACAAGCTTTTGCGTATCTGGCAACACACAGAAAAAACACCTTTTGATCAAAGGGCCATAACTCAGGCAAAAATCATTCAACCGGAAAACCCGTGCAATATGCACAAGCACTTGAGCTACAGATCAATCCTGTAAAGTTTCATTGAAATTGCTTTAGTGGTATAAGAGAAGTAGTCCAGACAAACTTTAAAAATAAAAATTATTCAAGGGCCATAACTCTGACAAAAATCATTGAACCGGAAATTGTGATAATATGCACAACTACACTTGGTACTGATCATTCCTGTAAAGTTTGGATGAAATTGCACCAGTAGTTTATGAGGAGTAGTCCGGACAAGCTTTTGTGTATCTGGCAACACACAGAAAAAAAACACCCTTTTATCAAAGGGCCATAACTCGGCCAAAAATCATTCAACCAGAAAACCCGTGCAATATGCGCAAGCACTTGAGCTACAGATCAATCCTGTAAAGTTTCATTGAAATTGCATAAGTGGTATAAGAGAAGTAGTCCGGACAAACTTTAAAATAAAAAATTATTAAAGGGCCATAACTCTGCCAAAAATCATTGAACCGGAAAATGCTGACAATATGCACAACTACACTTGGTACTGATCATTCCTGTAAAGTTTGGATGAAATTGCACCAGTAGTTTATGAGGAGTAGTCCGGACAAGTTTTGTGACGGACAGACAGACGACGGAGAAGTGATCCCTATATGTCGCCACTACTCCGTAGAGGCGACACAAAAACAGTGAATAGATATCTGAACTAACAAGATTTCTTTTTAAGGAACCCAGATGTGTGTTTGCCACCACCACAGTACTTTCTCAAAAAATGACATCACAGTTGGAAACACACTCTTATGTGACAAAATTGTACTAAAAACAGGAATGATGAAAGAACTGCTAAAAGTGCAAGCGGCTTCTGATTAACATTACCAGAAATTAGATGATATTTACCGATTCGTTCATTTGAGTGTGTAACTTGTAACAAGCAATCTAATAAAGCTTTGTTAGTCAATTGCATAACTATCTATTAAATCAATCCATTTGACAGTAAGGAAGTATGCATTTTGTAAATGAAGTGAAACAAAAACCTGCAATAAGTATCAGCAAACACCGAGGAAGAGATATCACATACAAGCACACTGATAACATATTATATATTATTGGTGTGTATTAGTGTTGTCACTATCACTTGATTCATGACTGTCATTTGCGTATCTATTGTCTTGCTCCGGTAAAGAATTGAGAGAATCATCAGCTGGGTTACTCGATGCCATGGCAATAATCTCATCATCGTCGTCATCATCATCATCGTGTAAAATATTAACATTGAATTCATCAATAACGGGACCAGTGTCTGAATACATCATGTAATGTTCGTCATAATCCTCGAAATTATCGTCGTAAAAATTTTCATTGTCCGAGTTCTCGCGATCACTTCCATTATCCTCGGCTTGATCATCTTGTTCAAAATACCCGTTTAAAAGAACATCGCCATTATTACCATCTACGTCTGGCGCCACTTCAATCACAGGTCCTACACTGTTATCTATAGTCCCGCTTTCATTAATTAAACTATTATCCATTATAAGTTGTTGATTATTATTCTGACCTACTTGATCATCATAGTAATGTTCTAAATCAGGATTTTCTGTTTCCTCATCTTCATCGTCGTCGTCATTATTATCATCCATATCCTCCTCATTCCATTCACCCATTTCACGAGCTATACTTCGATACCTCGTCTCTCGTAAAACACCTTTCGCTCGCAATGTCTTTGGATGTTCTGGCCCGAGAATTTCCTCACTTACTCTTGCCCAC
This sequence comes from Ruditapes philippinarum, assembly GCF_026571515.1. NCBI lineage: Eukaryota > Metazoa > Mollusca > Bivalvia > Venerida > Veneridae > Ruditapes > Ruditapes philippinarum. Next base: position 162,024 of record NW_026853660.1, on the reverse strand, counting down.
TTTTTAAAATATTCATAAGCTTTTTTGTAGTTGTTGTTGTCTTCGTAAACAATTCCAATATTGATATACAGTCTTGAGGTAAGAATATGGTATTCACCATACATTTGCATGCACAGATCCATTGCCTGATTATACAACTGCAATAAAATCAATAAACTAGGATATTAAAGAATCCAAAGATTTCAAAATAGAAAAAATATTTTGGTAAGTATTTCAAGATTCAAAGATGTTGTATAATACGTTATTAATTGCCAGTGTGCTTATCAGCAGTATCTATTCAAATCCAGATAATAAAGATCTAGAAAATCTTGTTTTTTTCAGGTTTAGGTAAAATTATTCATAGTCCTTTTCATCTTGGTAAACCCACCCACCTTCTCTTCTTGGTAAAAACACTCATCTTTTTTTATCTTGGTAAAACCACCAACCTTTTTATCTTTGTTCAACAACTTGCCTTTTTTTACAATGTCATAAAGTCCCATATTTGATTTAACTGTAGAGACAGATGTACAGAACGTTTTTGAAAGTATAAATAAAAACTTCAGACCTTTAATTGTTCCATACAACCTCTTGGAGCCAGCACACCTTTGGTCATTAATGCTTCTGCATAGTGACCTTGATCATTTAACTGTAAAAAACATATTTATTTAAAATAGAAATAATCTGATATAAAGTCCTCAAATATAATATCATTTCAACAAATGTTTAAACAGCTATATAGCTATTTTTGTGAGAAAAAAACAACAAACAAAACAACAAATAAAAGAAATTTAGTCAAAGGTAACATTTGTACTTGTAATTATCCATGCAAATTTCTTTAAAAATGTTTAGCTACAAGGGATATCTACAAAAACTTCTATGTTTCACATAATGTTCATTATGTTAATGTAAAATGCTTTAATAGCAAACATTCTTGCTGACAAAACTTAAGATGACCATTATGTAAAACTCGGAAGTGTTTGTAGATACCAACTGAGGAGAACTGATAAAATCCACATGATATATTTCTCTACAAAATTTGGTTGAATATAGCTTATGAAGTTTTCTGAACTTTTAACCTGCAAATTTTTGAAAACAGCACACTCTGACACACAATCATTGAACTGGAAAGTGCCGACAATATGCACAACTACACTTGGTACTGATCATTCCAGTAAAGTTTGGATAAAATTCCGCCAGTAGCTTTGGAGGAGTAGTCTGGACAAGTTTTGTGACAGACAGACGACTGAGCAGTTTTTCCTATACGCCACCTTCTGTCCCAGCATGCATTTATAGAATGGCCCATTATCTATTTTGGGAATATAAAATTAAGTATCCCAACAGTATAGAGCCTAGTCAGACTGCACAGATGCAAGGCTTACCTAGGTCTATACTTGCAGTAAAGGCGTAACACTTTTTGTTCCAGCAGGTAAGGGTTAAAATTGAAATGTATGTACCTCTTGGAATATTTTCAATGCCTTGTCTATATATTTATTGCCCTCATTAAGGGCATCTGTTCCAGTGAGTTCAGGTCCCCCACCACAAGCTTCCCAACTCTCCATGTTAAATGCCAACTTCATCAAACTCATACCCAACTTGAACTGAAATAAGTAAAACAGTTATTTCTCGATATTGTTGCACAATAAGAATAATTAATTATGGCAGGAAATATTCCAAAAATTTGTACAGAAGTTTTTATTCAGACCTATATAAAATAGTACTCAAATCCTGGAAAAATATTTCAAGTCCAGTCATGTCAAAAAACCATAGAAGTCCCTGTAACTACTGAAGTTGGTGACTACAATTCACAAGACAATCAAATCTACTGAAAGCGTTGTAGATCTTCAAACTACTCAAGATAGTCAGAAATCTAGTCAATTTTTTCATTAATTCATCAAATTAAATTTTAAATCTTAAGTTTTGATATCATATGCTATGTACTTACTCTATGATATGTCCCTGGAAGTGTTTTTCGTAACGTTATAGATTTACGACCATAATGTATCGTCTTTCGTAAATCTGGTAGCTGACTAGGTGATACAAAATCATTCAACTTAAGTTTCTGAAAAAGAAAAAAAAAATTCAGAGAATTGCTAAATGAATTTTGAGAAAGACAAAAAAAATACTATACTGTTTATATGATACGTCATGTAGTGACACCATTAGGGCATACTGTTTGAATAATGCCTCCTCATATACACGTAATTCTGACATAAAGACATACAGTTAATTACACTATACAGATCAGCTAAAAGGGCATACAGGTAATATCTTACTCCATCATATATTTTTGCTGTGAAGGCACCCAACTTATATCCTACATTATCATATATTGTTGCAATGAGGAATATTACTTACCTTATCACATATTTTCAGCCATGAGGGATAAAGGTCATAAAACCTTATCAATTTTCTGCCATGACAATTCATATCTTACATCATCACGTGTGTTTGTTACGAGTGCTAAAACTTGTATCTTACCTCATCATATATTTCTGCCATGAGTGCTAAAACTTATATCTTACCCCATCATATATTTCAGCCATGAGGGCTAAAACTTATAGCTTACTTAATCATACATTTATGCCATGAGGGCTAGAACTTATTACTTACCTCATCATATATTTCAACCATGATGGCTAAAACTTATATCTTATCTCATCATATTTTTCTGCCATGAGGGCTAAAACTTATAACATACATCATAATATATTTCAGCCATGAGAGCTAAAACTTATAACTTAGCTCATCATATATTTCTGCCATGAGGGCTAAAACTTATAACCTACCTCATCATATATTTCAACCATGAGGGCTAAATCTTATAACTTAGCTCATCATATATCTTTGCCATGCTAAAACTTATAACTTACCTCATCATATATTTCAGCCATGAGGGCATACAGTTCAACCATTCTATGAGGTCTAGCACCAAGTTCTTTCTCTTCTATCTTCAAAGCTGTCTTCAATAACTCCAGTGCCTCATGGTATTTACCAGCTTGTATGCTACAATATACAATAAATCTCTACAATAATATGGCCATCATTTCTTTACAGATTAATTTATTCTCATGAAATGAAATCCTAGCTGGGATTTAATTCTGAGAATATGATGGATATGGCTTCTTATTTCCTTCAAAGTGATTAACCTTAGTTTTAAACAGTTAATAATAAAATATATCTAAGGAATAACCATTATTAAAAATTATTAAACTTTTTTAAAGGCATACATAACATTATTGTCTACGATAAAATCAGACTTAATTGTTAATGTTAGGCTGCTGTTTCTGTTGAAAGATAACAAATAGATATTTGTTTGTTTTATAACATTTCACTTTATAAAATCAGAACATATTTGGTTTATAAATTAACACATTCTTAACCCCCTTTACATTGCAAGATTGTAATAATATCAAAATTGCACACAAGTCTCTTTAAAACCCTGGATACTGATATCAACTTTTTGTCCACATTGATAAACAGGAAAGAATACCATTTTGCTTATGTAAGAATTAAAATGTAACTTACACAACTCTACAGACTTTCTCATATCTGATGGAGACCGCCTCTTCATTTACATTATCATCCTCCTCAAATCTTGTCAACGCCTCCTCATATTGTGATATCATATCAGATGCACTGCCAACCTAAATTAATGGTATACAAATATAATTCACATGCATTGCCAACCTGAATATTTATGTACAAACAAACATCAGACAAACTAATCTGAAATTTTGGATGAGCTGCAATTAGAAATACTGATCTACAATCATACATCAGATGTACTGCCAACCTGAAATATTGATATATATATATATATAACAATGCATCTAGCATCCTTCCACATATACACTGACTTTTTACTATGTTTCTGTTCTTTTGCAACATTGAGAAATATATGTATCAGTTTTAAATAACGTTATATGCAGTGTCTATAGGCTCTGTGTATGACATCTTTCAATTATTTTGTAAATATTTAGTGAGCCATAAATGTCGCTGTATTTTGAATGGAATACTGGATACAAAAATACTGATGCCTTCATAATAAATTAATAAATAGAACAAAATATCATCAACTAATTTATTTAAAGGTGATGGTCATAAAACAGATTGAACAAATGACCTTTCTCCAAAATGCCAGAAGATCTGAGCTGAACTCTTCATTGTAGAGCACATCAAATACCCTCCAATCACATAAACATTTACTCAGTCCATATTTGTCTTCCAAACACACCAGCTGATATGGGTATTCCTGTAATAAATTAAACTTAAAAATAACATTGTATGCAATTATTTTTCGGTATAATAAAATAAATAACACATGGTGGCCGGGTGATATTGGAATTTTCCCAACCCCCTTATCTGCATTTCGCAACTTTTCAATTATATAATATCAACATATATCAATGGGAAACCCCATCTATTTTTTAAGAATTTTACTTTTCATACAAGTAATGGGTATTTATGCTTAATTGCGTTTTCCTAAAAATTTTTTACTTAAAAATAAGTTATTCTATTATTACCTTTTTATTTTAAAGTTTTAAAAAACAAAAATGACATCTACTAGCCAAGGACATATATCTTTTTCAGGACAAAGCAAGTGCCAGCTTTTTATTTGACAATAAAATTGTCTTTTAACACCAAACAACAGGTCAATAGTTGAATTATATTTTCTCCCTATGCATCTAGTATACTGTAAAATCATTATTATTCGTGGGGGCACTAATTTTCGTGGTTTTCGTGGGTAGGTCAATCAACGAATTTTAAATCCCACGAAAATTTTTTCCCCAAAAAAATTTTTAGCCGTTCTCGTTTTTAATTACAAACATGCGTCCGCTCTTTTCCCCGGGCCCATATTTCGTGAAATCATTAATACAGACAGATAAAACCCGGGGTTTGTGAATATTAAAATCCTTTCAATATTTTAAAAAACTTAAAAAAAACCATTATATGTCCTTTAATTTTCTGTCACAAAAGTCGCTTACATACTTATCGTTGTAGTCTACTAGGACTTGATTGTGTTAACAAGAGTACTTGACATATTCAAGAAAATATGGGAACCTAGGCAGTGCAATAATTAGCGCTAATAAAAAATGTCAGTTTGCTCTTAATAATTTTTAAAAAAGTCTTTGATATTAATGTCGTAAGTACACAAAACTATAAAAAAAATACGATCGCTAAAACAGATTTATTGTACATTCTTTTGTTGTTTTTAAATGATCCAGTTTATATGAATTTTAATCTGTATTTGTGCGAATGCTATTCCGTAAACATCAAAGAAGTCACAGACTTTTACAAGATCCACATATACTCGTGTTATTTACCAAGAATAATTTATATGCATGTAAATTTACACAGTCGCTGTTACATTGCGTGTAGTTACTGTCAAATATGTTAAGACCAATTCAGGGTGTAAACTTTTAAACTCTCTGGTTAAAACGTGCCAGGTGCCGTATAAATTATGCGATGTTTACATCGGCGAATTACAGGGGCAGTGTGTCCAATGGAGGTGCATATCATGTCACATAAATGTGTTAATTGCAGTCAATTATCGGCAGTAACTGTGCTATATTAGAGTTATGCCCAGAGGCAAGGATTAAATTTATTGACAACCGCTGTGTGACAAGTAAAGATATGTACATGTTGTAGAGTAAAAATGTTGGGTGATTAAGTCTAAGATTACTTTGCATTAGGTTACTGATTTTTTTTTAACAAGAAAACTAAAATCCACGAATTTAAGAACCCACGAAAATGCCCGTTTTGATAAAACCACGAAATTTCATGCCCACAAATATAAGTGAATTTGCAGTAATTGATGGCAGAGGAGGACTAAGAGAAACCACACATCACCACCTAATAGGTTGAAATTATTTAATAAAGTCGACTAGTTTCGATCATTACAGTATAATTGTATATCATTTCCAAAATTACCTCCACAAATCTGTCAACATTTTCTACATGTTCAAAATAGTCCGCCAGTTTTTTATGCCACCAGTTATACACTATAGGTCGTTCTTCCTCTACTTCTATATTCTCATCTACCTGCTCATCTTTCTTCTGAAAGTACCTGTAAACAATATCTCAAATATAATAATATGTTCTAATACATGAAACTTTTCTTTAAAATATCATATATTTCTTTTCCCAGGAATATCCTATGACCCGGCCCCATGTTCTCAGGATCAAGATCAGGATCAAATTGAAAAACTCTTAATATTTTCCATTGTTTATCCTCATAGATAAAATATCTAATATTAATTTGATAAAACTGGACTTGCAATAGCATGTTTATGAAAATTTAGAATAAATTTATTGTTATTTTTCCAAGATATGGGCATTTTACAGTTGATCCAAATATTGATCCTGATCCTAAAATTGATCCTTATTTTGATCCAAAATTTTTTGTATTTGTTTTGTTATTTGTTGATTTTATCCCAAAATAGTTTGGTTTCTTTGCAAATCAGCAATTTTCCAACAAAACGCATTAATTTTAGTAACACAAAACAATGAAAATAAAATCAGGATCACTTGATCCTGATCTTTTCTTAGTGAACATGGGGCCTGTGTTCCGGCATGAGACCTGTGTTCTGACATGAAAAGAAAATATTCATACAAATGAGTTCATAAATAGGTTACACTGTACATTGTACAATGTTTGAACCCCGAATTAGCTGGAATAACCCAAAATATTCCTAATTATGGGGTATGATTATTTAGACAAAGCACATCTACAATAAACACATTTACATGGTTGACTGAACAAATTTAGACTTAATTTAACTAAAAGAGAAACTACTTATTTATAGAAGTTTTTGACATTCAAGTAAAAAGGCATGCATATTGAAAGACAAAATAGCAGTTGAAAATGGTCATTAAAATAATTCTTTAATAATATGGGTTAGTAACAGCTTTATTAAAATATGATGCATAACTAGGTCATTTTCTAACATTGGGCTGACAAGTCTTAAAACTACATGTTACTTCTCTTTGCACAATACAAGGAGGTTATTAATAGCATTATAACAATAGAATTTGGTACAAGAAAGGGTCAAACCTATGAGGAGAATACCCTGTCACTAAACCAACTCTGTCAAAAACATAGAAAAATGCTAACTGTAATTGTAATTTTATGACACAACACATATTGCTTTACCTATGTCTAACAGCTTTACTGAGTGTTCTATGGTAAAAGTCTATCCTTCCCTCACTACTCTCACCGTAAGGTCTCAGGTATGGCTGCAGTATATGGAATACCCTCAACCATTTACTATCTGATAGAAAACCAACATCCTTCTTGGTCTCTTTCTCTGATGTCTCCTTCTCATCTACATTAAATATAAATCAGTTATATAATGTCTTAAAGATCCTGTAACACAATTTTTTCGTGTTTTTATTTCATAAATATGATGCTTAAATTAAGATTTGTCAATATTGTAAGTTCAAATAAGCATTATTTATAAAGATATTACCCAATTTAACATTTCATGTTGATAAAGGGAGGTAATTAGAAATTTATTTTCTATAAATTCTAAGTCAAATTTTCCAATAAGAAATGAATGCATGTAATTTATTGATTAAATATAATGTTTGCAGTACACATTTTACATATTCTTCGATGTTTGAAAATTGTTTTATTTGCATAATTATATACATATATAATTTTTTGCAGGTGTGGTATACACACAGTAGCAATATCAATCACAAAACATACAGGATCTTTAAAGGGACTCCACTGAGGTTTTTTGATATGATGGGACTAGAAATAATATTTTGTGATTAATATACCATTTGATATAGATCTAGAACATTAACCAATGTGTGCAAAATTTCAAATCATTCGCTCCTACGTTTTCCAAAATAATCATTCTTATTGTGAAAAATGACCAAAAATTCTTTTCACTCAAATCGGGATAAATTATTTCTGAGATTATTCTTAAATTTTCTTTTGCATATTGTTCGTTTTAAGTGCCCCAGCTCATCTATGTAAGAAATACATATTTAATGATTTTATGCTTTTAAACCTCAGTGGAGTACTGCTAAAAAATATTACATTTTGTATATTTTACATTATTTAAACCAATGAATGGGAATAAAATACATATCTAACATAGAAATGCATGTTTTTTGGCAAATAATTACTTTTTTTATGTTCAACAATATTATTATTGTTTTCTTTAGTAAGGCTAACACTTAGATCATAATGCATCTTTCAAGTGTAACTTGAGACCCCATGAGCATAACCTTGGAAAAACAAACATCTGTGCGCTAGATTTCCCTGGCAGGATTCAAGTCAACAGCAGAGAAAGGCAAGTGAGTTAAACCCTTGAATCATAACCATTCACCAATAGATTACAACAAACAATAATCCATAAATCTATGATAATGTTAACATACATGTAACATCAATTAAAATGTAACTATTCAGCCCAGAAGAATGTAGCCTATAAGATAATAGTACATAAATTCACCAGTATCACAAACCTTTTTCATCGAAAGGAGCAGGTGGCATTAGTTTGTCCTCATCAGCCAGAATGTGACGAAGCTCTGACTCGAGTAGACCAGCTGCCGAGGCTTCCAGTAAACAAAGTGTTGCCACAATAAGAGTCCCTCCACACTCGCCCTCAAACCTCTTTAACAGTTCTTCTAGCAAACTGAAAACGAAACCATAAAAATGTGAAAGGGGACATACTTCCCATTATGTATTATGTCATTCAGAGTCGCATTTCAACTTCTTATCATTAAATTCTATCAAAAACATATTATTCATGTATGCAAAGTTCTAAGAAAACTTTCCCAAAGTTCAAAGAAATGTCTAAAGTTTATATTATTAGTTATAAAGATTATTGACAGGTTATATGGCCCTATATAAAACGGCCCCTTGTTTTAAATTTATAAACCCGAGCTGCCAGACGAGGGTTATATTTTAAAAACAGCCATTTATATATTATCTTCAGGAAAATATCTATAATTAATTATTATAATACAGCCAAAAACTTCCATTTTTGAAAAAAGTGAGATATCTTACAAAAAATTGACCAGCAGCCTGTATAAAATTATATTATAAAACGTCAATTTTTATTTCCAAATGGAAAAAGGATGTTACAAACATCAGATTATTATAAGGTTTTCAGTTTAACCCACTTGAATCTTGCTAAATTTCTTTTAAATGCGTAAGTTCCATTTTTGGAACTGTTCCTATTTATCAATTTTTTCGATATTGACAATTTCAAATTTTACTTTGTCAGCCCCAACAGGTTGGTTTTTTTAAACGAGCCCTTGCTAGACAAGCATTAATTAATTACTTGCCTTACTCTATGCCTAATGGCAAAAGGCTAATCACCTTTGGACCTGGCAGGGAAAGGGGTCAAAGTAAGATTGGGGAAAAAAATTATAAACCCAATTTGGGGTCAAAAGTAGATTGGAAAAGAATATAACAATTAAGAAGTTAGATTATTCCTCTTGTTCAAACTTTCAAAACTTGTACAAAATTATTAATTGTTTGACTTATTTTACAGTTGACTTTTCACCTTGTTGAAAAACAGAGGTCTTATTAAAAGTCCCTCTTCCCCCAATTAAATTTTCTTTAAAATCAAAAGCAGTTTTCCAAAAGATCGTAAAACTTAGATTCAGCTTTTCCCCCAAATCAGGAAGGAGGTAATGCCCTTCCTAATAAAGTGAGGATTTTGTCTGTTTGTTTGTTTTGTTTCATTTTTTTACCGCCTTTTCCAACAGTATTTCAGTCATATAGGCTGGTAGTTTCCTAACCATCGCTTCCTGAAGGGTTACACCAGAGTTACAGACACTACCTTTTTCCTCCGGCCCCTTAAAACACCAAAGCATTCCCCGGGGATTTCATACCCCCCCAGATGGGTAACGGATTAAGAAAGTCATACTCTAAACTCAGACCAAGGGAGGCGGGTTCTTAATAAAAGTTGAGGGAAAATCATTGATTTAGTAAATATTTTGTAATTAGTTTTATTAAAACCAGTATTATAATACTTGGAGTTTTATACCAAATCAGGTAGACAGTTAATTCCTCATCAACAGCTTCCACTACGACTTGTTACTGGCAAATTCCTCATCAAACTACCGTTCAACCATTAGCGGAAAATTCTTCTGATGATTATTGACTAATTTTAATTAATTTCTCTACCTGGTTCTATACTCATTCTCTTGTTTACTTTGTCATCAATTTCTTTTAACCCATAGCCTTTCCTGCCAAAAATTAAACAACTAGTCATGACCAATTTCATAATAAAATAGAAAATGGTTCTAACTGACCTTCTCCATGGCCAAAATTCTCTTGCTTTTCCCTTTCTTTTGTCAATGGTTTATTGCAGAATTTACAGCCCAGGCCAATTACCGTAAACCTTCCAAAAATTTTATTGCAGCAATAGTTGAAAGCTCTTACAATATTTCTAATATCAACTATTGAAATCCACATACCCATTTTTTTTAATCAAATTTCCATTGTTGAGTTTTCAGCTTGATGGTACCGATAATTTTTTAGGTGTCACAAGCAAACCATCAAGAATGTCTTTACTACCTTTCCTATTTTACTGGCTGGTGAAAAGAACATTTCAGGAAACTCACTTTGCAAGCAGGCACTTAAGTAGGAATAACCGACCCTTCCATAAGCTAGCTTAAAGCTTCCCCACAAAAAAAAATCCAAAGTTCTGTAGGAGACTCCAGTACTGAGGGTCAAATGATTCATGTTTGTCAGCAAACTAAATCACTCAACAACAGAGCCCCAACGAAATGCTTTTAAATCTTATACTGTTATTAAGATGAGACCATGATTTGTTTTAAAACAACTTTAGCAAGTTATCATGTATTTATGGAATCCTTTTGTCCCCTATTTCTATTAACTCACTCATTTACCTTTTTGTTACTAACAATATTCATCGCCATTTAATTCGAGAGTGTTTCAATAAACTTATAGCTTCCAACACAATCAAACTAAAAATAAATTTGTATAAAATAATAGACATAAAAAATTATGTCACAAAAAGGCTTTTGTTATTATAGTACAATAAAAGAACACTATCACTTTCTATAGATAAACTTGTTTATCACATAGTATAGGAACAAACCTTTCTTGAGATGTTATATTTAGAGGTTGAATATTGGCTCCTCTCTATTAGGTTTGGTTTCCCTCTTCATCAGTTTTTATGCTGCATTGACTGATTTATTGAAAAAACACACATCGTTACATGAGGGAGACAGTTTTCTTGGTACCCAGCTCATCACCTTCGCAGCTTGTTCCTCAGAAAACTTTAACATGCAAGTATTTTTACATATATCATATATAAAGTTGATAATAAAAATTGGGTTACCAAAAAGTTATACTAGGGATAACGATAAGGTAAGGGGGAAACTTGTTTCAATAAAAAAATTTAAATTAAGATTACACATAATTTACTATATAGATTTTGCTGCCAAAGTCTTCAAAAAAACCAGAAAGTTGTAACAGCAAAAATATGAAATATTAACTATAACATACCAATATAACAAAGTATGTGTTGGGGAAATATGACAGAGTTTTTTATTTACACATTTTGACAAATGTTTAAAAAAATCCTCACCCAAAATTCAATATATATTAAATCTGAACAATGTTATTTAATTGTACTAGAACCCCAAAAAAACAAAGCCCCAATTTTCATTTTCAAGCTAAAATTTTTCCTAAAAAAACCCCTGAAAAACCAGAAGGCATTTTTCAGACTTTTAGCTTTGATATTTACCTGGTTAAGAGCATCAACAAACCCCCAATGATTATGGGTTGAGTGTGTTCTTGGATTTGACAAACATATACAAACACAATCTTTGAGCTGCCTCCGTTCACATTCGCTGGCATATTTGAATTCCTTACATTAAAAGAAACATTCCAAGTTAACATAAACACAAAATTTTTTTTGCTCTCTTACATCATTAAAATTGGACCACATCATATTTTTATCCAGTATTTACTCATTTTTCAAATTACTCTTTTTGTTTTTCGTTTTTTTAACTTTTCCCACCCTACACAAGTATTGCTTCAATGGTGACTTTCCAAGCTTAGGTAGGAAAGACCCCTTTTGGGTGCCCTTATATTGGTATTATTTTCAACATGAACGAGCACCCTGAAAAGTTTTAAAGACCACCGACTTTCCATAAACTACTTGATAGCTTCCTCACATTTAAAAAGAAAAATCCAACAGAGTCCCCTGTCAGGATTTTAAACCCTGTGGTGAGAGGGCAAAGGGGGAAAATGGTTGAAATAAACGACCCTTTAACCACTTCAGCCATTTAGACACCTCTACTTATTTTTATTTATTTTTTTTAAAGTTTCAAACTACTTTCTTGTAGACATGGAAACCCAGCAAACCAATATGGTTCTTCCATACCATCGCAGAAACAATCGTCTGTGACAAAGTTATTGAGAGAAACCCTTCTACGCGGCAAATTCTAAACAGTTTTTTGTTGACAAACACTTTATGCATACGGACACAAAAAATACCAGTTTGGGACAACTCGCCAAAAAAAACTTTCTGGCGGGAAAACAGGGAGGTCTCTAAGCATCTTATGACAATTTTTAAAAAACAAAAATTATTTAAATGAAAAGTTCCCAAAAGTGAGCTTCAAATAAAATTTTTTACTTGCACCTAAATTTATTAAAAATCCATTTTCTTAAGGAAACGTTTTAACATTTTTGGTGTGGTTCAAGATTTGTAGAACCAGGTACTCTTTGCCACCAAAAAAGTGGAAGAAGTAAATGCCATGCTTTTTATCTGACCTGAAAAAATTTAATGTAGGGAAAGGATTTAGCAAATTTATAAAAAAAGTTGTTAAAAACTTTAATATTCTTGATGTAAAGGGATAATCGGATTATTTTTGAAGTATTAATGGTTTTTGTATTTGTTTTTCCCCCGGTTACCTTTTACACCTTGATTTTATTTTAACCCTTTTTTTTTTCATATCTCAGCGGTCAAATCCATCCCAACCACTTCCTCGATATCTAACAAAACAATTACTAATTTCCCTGCAAGTAACACACTATTATGATTTTCTGTCATAGAGGAAGATTTGCCTTGCCCTAGGATCAAACTAGTAACCCATAGATTTTTTAATCTGATGCTCTTTCCTTTCACGTAGTCAGGCAGACAGCTTCTTTCAAATAATGAGTTTTATATACAAGGTGACCAGTAGTATAAGCTTTTTAAGACAAAAAAAAAAAACTTTATTAACATTAAAGGTAAACATCAAACCCCTTTTTAATGAGCCATCTTTTTTTCTTTTGGAGAACTTATCTGCAAATTTACAAAGCACCGATGATTTTTTCCTAAAGTCCTGGTTCACCAACTAATAATAATGGCACATCCTTATCGTTCTTCTGAACACATAATCCTCAATCTATAAATAACATGATCCTCAATCAATAAATAACATAATCCTTAATCTATAAATAACATAATCCTTAATCTATAAATAACATGATCCTCAATCTAGAAATAACATAATCCTCAATCCTCAATCTAAAAATAACATAATCCTCAATCTATAAATAACATAATCCCCAATCTAAAAATAACATAATCCTCAATCTATAAATAACATAATCCTCAATCTAAAAATAACATAATCCTCAAACTATAAATCACATAATCCTCAATCTAGAAATAACATAATCCTCAATCTAGAAATAACATAAATCCTCAATCTAAAAATAACATATCCTTAATGTATTAAATAACATAATCCTCAATCTATAAATAACATAATTTGCAATCTATGAATAACATAATCTCCAATTAATGAAAGAATAACATAATACTCAATCTATAAATAACATAATCTCCAATTTATGAATGACATAACATGATCCTATAATATGTGAAATAACACAATCCTCAATTTATAAAATAATACAATCCTAAATCTGTAAAATATTGTAATCCTAAAATTATAAAATAATGTAATCCTCAATCAATAAGATAACATAATCTTAAAATTATAAAATAACATGATCCTCTATCTATGAAATATCATGATCTTAAATCTTTGAAATAGCATATTTTTCAATATCAGTAAATACTTATATCATCAACAATTCTTACAAAGATTATATGTTACGGTGGAAAACCACAATTTTAAGTTACAATGAGCTTTTCATAATTGTGGCCAACATTTTGGTCACTGCATTTTTTCCAGCACAGTATTTTCATAGTTAAGAAATAAACAGTTTGTTACAAACCTTCTGTAAAACATCCCTCTTACCTAACACTGTTGAACCCTTTCAATCTCATAAAAGTTTCATGTTGTCGACACACTAAAACTGTCTTGATTATTGAAAGACTGTGGCTGTTCTCCACAAAAATCATATTAATATTCGCTGCTTACAAAAATCCAGTATCTGAAATAAATTGTTTCATTGCCCAATATAAAATTTCATGAACAAAAATTTTTTTTTTAAAATTAATTTTTTTTATTCATTTAAAATTTTTTAAAAAAAAATTTAAAAACTTACAGTAACCCCAAAAAAAACAAACTTTTTTAATTTTTATAACAAACAAAAAACTACAAACATTGGAAAAAACAATTTTAAATATTAAAAATTTTTATTTAACCCTTTCTTTTTTAAAAAATTTTATACAAAACTTTTTCAAATCAGTTTTTAAAGAATTACATAAAAAAAGCTGTGACAAATTTCACACTCACATCTCCTTTTTACCCAAACAAATGAAAAACAATTTTTTTTTTGATAATTTTAATTTTAATTAAAAATTTTTAAATTTTTTGCAATAAATTTAGTGAAAATTTATAAACCTAAATTATTATACAGAATTATTTATTCAACTTTATTTTGAAAGAAGGAAATATTACCAGTTTATAGGACACACCCTTTAAAATTCTGTTACTGGAACCCAACCAGTTTATTAAGCAATGAGTTTCTGTAACATTCTTGCTCAAAAACAGCAGCTTGCCCGCCCTGAGTTTGAACCCCCCCGGCTAGCAATCTTTGGATTACTTAGACTTACCAGGTTAACCCAAATCAGCCATGCACACAACCTAGTTTAGTTACAAATCTAAAATTTAATGTTTCCTATAAAATAAGTTTAACATTATCAGAACTGTAACGTATTCTTTCAAAAAACACCAGTTTTGTTATGTTTTTTCGAGTTCTACCCTAGACCTTAAATCACACTTGTGATACTTTATTATTCTTGCCGGCTGCCTTGAAAATCTCAGAAAATTCAAAAAAAAAATGTTTAAAAATTAATAAATTTACACATGGCAAAATATGAGGTTTATGAGTTTACTGATGATAAAAGCCTTTTAAATTTGAACTTTCCAGTGAAACAGTGAAAATTTAAATTTAAACCGTGAGAATGAAACCTAACATATAATGCCAAGTCTGGTTAATATTAATCTAAGTACATTGACTTTTACTGTGGAAGTACATGTACATGCTTCAATCAATATCAACATTATTATTTCAACACAAAAAAAAATTAAAAACATTTGATAAGTGAGTCAAGAAAATTTTTGCCCTGTTTATATAATGAAGATCACATTGATAGTACTGTTTATAGTCATTATGGCAATTTTCCCTAAAATGATATATGTTTGGTTTTATACACAATTTATTTCTGATTGATTTGTGTACGAGGCAATAGGCTTATAGCAAACTGTCAAATCCGTTTCTGGAACCAACCAGTACTGAGCAATGAGTATAAAGTTTCTTTAACAAGGGAAAAAACAAACCTTTTCCCCCGAAAAGGGGGATGAACCTATTCAGTATGATTCCCCGGGAAGTTACTAGTCTGAGCATTAAAACCCCGTCAAAACCTCTCCAATATTTTGTTGATTTAAGGGGGCATTTTTTTTTACCGGAAAATTTTTTAGCAATCTTGTCTCCACAATTTCTTGGAATTTTTCTTACTTTTCTTTAAAAAAAAAATCTCCCGTCCTTTCTGGTACTTTTTTCCAACAAAATCATTTGTATCAGGGAAAAAAAATTTCTGACAAATTTTTAAAAAATAAAATTTTTTTTAAAACATTTTAAAATGGGTATTATTAAAACCTATTTAAAAGTAATTTATTTTTTTTTAGTCCCGACATAGGGGAAAAAAAAACATTGGGATACCAAAAAAATAGCCAAAAAAAAAACAACTTTCCCAAAAATTGTTAGTTGTGGGCAGAAAATGTTAAAAACATAACACACAATACCATGGATAAAGAATTTTACTAAAGACAGTGTCTGCATGGAACATGATTCATCTAATATTAATTTCAAATCCATGAATCATATGTCATGTTCATGTAAACAAAAGCTACACACCAAATTGTCATTTGAAAATAGCCATATCATCTGTTTATAGCCTGCATTACGTTTCTTGTCAGGCTTGACATTTAACAACTGTACACTAGTAAAAATAGGAATATGGCAATTTCACCTCCCCCACCTCCCCCCCCCCCCCCCCCCCCCCCCCCCCGATGTGCCCCTATTTTCTAATAATGCTTCATTGAACATATGCCACCCACTTTTTTTACAGAACATAATACAAATTTCTACTGTGGGCAGGTAAATACTATTTTAATGAAAAGTAATATACAAATAAACTTATGTATTAATCTTACAATTATGATTATCTTCTCTGTAAGCTCCATACATCACTTCTAAATCTTCCATCAATAAGCCATATGTGTCTATATAATCTTCTATATGTTCATCTGGACAATCTCCCCACATTGGTACCCAGCCTACTCCTTCACTGTAACATAGATATAATAGGTGAATAGAAACATGGTACCCAGCATACTCCTTCACTGTAACACAGATATAATAGGTAAATAGAAACATGGTACCCAGCCTACTCCTTCACTGTAATACAGATATAATAGGTGAATAGAAACATGGTACCCAGCCTACTCCTTCACTGTAACACAGATATAATAGGTGAATAGAAACATGGTACCAAGCCTACACATTTACTGTAATACAGATATAATAGGTGAATAGAAACATGGGACCAGCCTACTCCTTCACTGTAACACAGATATAATAGGTGAATAGAAACATGGTACCAAGCCTACTCCTTCACTGTAACACAGATATAATAGGTGAATAGAAACATGGTACCAAGCCTACACATTACTGTAATACAGATATAATAGGTGAATAGAAACATGGTACCCAACCTACTCCTTTCACTGTAACACAGATATAATAGGTAAATAGAAAACATGGTACCAGCCTACTCCTTCACTGTAAACAGATATAATAGGTGAATAGAAACATGGTACCCAGCCTACTCCTTCACTGTAACACAGATATAATAGGTGAATAGAAACATGGTACCAAGCCTACACATTTACTGTAATACAGATATAATAGGTGAATAGAAACATGGACCCAGCCTACTCCTTCACTGTAACACAGATATAATAGGTGAATAGAAACATGGTACCCAGCCTACTCCTTCACTGTAACACAGATATAATAGGTGAATAGAAACATGGTACCCAAGCCTACACATTTACTGTAATACAGATATAATAGGTGAATAGAAACATGGTACCCAACCTACTCCTTCACTGTAACACAGATATAATAGGTAAATAGAAACATGGTACCCAGCCTACTCCTTCACTGTAATACAGATATAATAGGTGAATAGAAACGATGGTACCCAGCCTACTCCTTCACTGTAACACAGATATAATAGGTAAATAGAAACATGGTACCAAGCCTACACATTCACTGTAATACAGATATAATAGGTGAATAGAAACATGGGACCCAGCCTACTCCTTCACTGTAACACAGATATAATAGGTGAATAAAAAGATGGTACCCAGCCTGTATATTCACTGTGACATTGGTATTTTGTATGGAAGTCAAAATACTATTTTGTTTACTGTTACATTTCGCTACTTTTTTATGACTCATTCCTGCAAGTTCAATGCTACATCCTTCAGTTGTTAAACATCTAACATGCTCTAACATTTTTTAACACATGATTGATCTCTCTAACAATTAAAATAGTGTTGATTTCTGAGGCATAATATGCCTTTAAGCATAGATATTACAGGTAAATATCATCATGGCATCCAGCATAAATAGTTAATGCCTTGATGGTTCTGTTCAAGTGTTGGTCCCTATATACCTGGAATTAAGCAAAGTGAGTCACTTGGGGTTTCATTTAACAAAGCAAAGATTTTAATGTTGCCAGATGAACAGAACAAGAAGAGAATGTTTGACATAATATCTAGTCTATATCTGAAGTAGGCAATGATGACATTTTCATCCATCACTTAAAGGAAGTCTACAACTTCTTTCATCTCATCAATGAGGGTGCATAACTCAACCAAGAAAAGTAGACAAGCCTATTATTACAACACAGTGGCCTTGACCCCAGTGACCTGAAACCTCCTACTCCATTCAAACAAGGAAAGAAATCAAGCAATGTATCTACATGTATATAAATTTGCATATCCATACCAATTACATAAAGATATGATCAATAAACAAAGGGTTGAATTTTGACACAAAACTAGGTAAGTTACTACACTACACTAAACATTTAAACTTAAAACATTGTGAGTTATTAGATGAATACTAGTATACAAATATAAAAGATTTTCCTATTAAAGCCTCTGTAAAAGTAAGTCGTCTACACAGCTGGGTCTGTTCTGACCATAGCATTATGTTTTAAGGTTTTTTTTTGTTTTTTTTCTCAGATTGGTTTTAATGTCGCACCAACATAGTAAAGGTCATATGGCGACTTTTCAGCTCTACTGGTAGAGAAAGACCTCAGGTCTGAGTAGAACCACTGACGTTCCGTAAGCTAGCTGGATAGTTTTCTCACGTGCAGAATCTGAAGATGCTATGGTGGCTCAAACCTAAAGCAGTGAGAGGCAACAGGTTTGAAGTCAACGTCCTTAACCACTCGGCCGCGAAGACTCCTTCCAAGCATTATAATATGACAATGAAGTTGTCAAAATGTGATTGAATAATATAATTATGTACATTACAGATGCCTCAAGGGAAATAAGTATAATTACAAACCTTGTAAAATTGAGGAAAATTGGCATGACATTGTTATAATAGCAGTTTTCAATGCTTGTCTGTATTTTTTCTTGACTTGTTGGATCTCGCCTTTCTGGGTGTAGGGAACCCTAAAACATCAACACACATAAAAAATTGGTCTCTTAAAATATATGTATCTTCAATAAATTTTTCCTTTTCAACCGATATACTATAAGCAACTTATATATTATGTTGGAAACTGTTGTAAATGCTAAATAGAATTAACGGATAGTTATAAGTACTTTGTACATTCCTGTACATAAATTAAACCATTGAGTAATAAGAAGCAACAACTGAACTGTGCTGTGGTATACAGTTCAACCTCTGACAGTACATATAAATGCCACAAAATTATTTAATCAAACAATTTTGTTTTTAAAAAGACTAATCAGTCAATTTTTTTTTTAAATATCATAATCAAACTAATATTTATATTCAAATGTATATAATTTATAAATATGAACAAATAGTCATGCTTCTTTTCCACCAAAAAGCCAGGAAAAATGCATGCAGTTATCATTTGGGAAAGTTGATTAAGGGGCAAGATATCAGTATCTTCTTGTGACGACCAGAGTTAATATTTTTATTCATATACCCAAACTATAAAATCATTGTTAATTTTGAGCATTAATTAGAACAGGTCTTTGTTATCGAATCATAAAATATAAATACATGTATCTAGATTTACTATCATTCCTTACCCATTTGATGAATTTCTCCGCGAGTGTTAACTGCTTACTTTCACACCAACTCCTTAACTCCTGCAGTACCTGTCAAATATAAATAATTGCTAGAATCATATACAGAATTAATAAGTTCTTACAAAAAAAATTAGAAATTAGATTGCATCTACATAAAAGAACAAATATCCATAGCGATAAATCTGTGCATCAATGACATGACACACAAACATCAAAATACAAGGCAAATCAACAGACAACATAAAACTCAATCATCTCCCACATTCCTGAAAATCCTCTGGAGCAGAGGAAAGCTGTCATACAATAAATGAAATTTCAAAATTTCAACCTAAGAACAATTTTTGGTGACAAGATATAAAGCCCTCAACTTGTACAAAAACTATTATCCAAATTCTTCTAAATAAATAAAAGTATGTAACTATATCAAAGTCCATTACAGTTATGTACTCTTGCCGTCTAGTCAAGATAATAACAGAAAGAAGTACGTACTCCCAGTTACAAAGCTTCAATAGGTTCTGTGCAAATTGTGTTTAAAAAACAAACAAACAAATATTAACTAAGGTTGCTGACATAAAGGCAATTCTAGATGCAAAGCAGGACGTAGGTTAACATACTTCTCTTTTCAGGAATTCCCGCTCAGCAAAGAAATCATCTGAGTATGAAGTTATAAATAACTTTACTGTGCTACCCTCTGTCTTTGTCACCTTGTCTGGGGACGTGCCCCCTGTAGCCATGCTTACCAAATATTTCTAGCAACGTTCACATTGTTCTGAAAATAATATAAAACATTACGTAACCTTAGTGCAGTAATCTGTTAACCAATATTGAATTATATAAAGAATAAACCAGTCACTGCACCATGTGGACAATTAAAGCATTTAAATGCTGATTTTCTGAGATTTAATAAATTAAATCTAACCCTTAGTCTAAAGGCAGCATGCCACCAGTGCAGATCAAAATCAGCCAACACATATTTGGCACCTGATCATGGTCTGCACTGTTCACTATTCAACCAGTACATATTTTGAAATTCAGTCAGTACATATGTTGAATTCAGTCAGTACATACATGTCTGTTGAAATTTCCCTAAAAATGATAAATGGTTTTGTCCAGGATGAGTCCATTACAGAAATTTTGCCTGGTAAGGGTTAAACAAAAGTTGCTTTTATATTAAGTAACATCGAGAAGATAACCATGTGATGACAAAAACCATATTTAATCAATTAATATTGATCTTTATTTCATAAATAATTCATCTATTTGCTGAATCATTTTAAAAGATACTGAATAGTTTATAATATAACTGATTTCCACTACCAGTAGTTTAATTTAACTAATTACAACTCTTGCCCATTAATGATTAACTACATGTAAAACTGATGTGATATTTATAAGGTAAGTATAAAAATGTGAACCATTAAAGAACATTTTTTTTTGGAACTACATGCATTATGTAAAACTCCCTGCAAGAACTGGAAAGCTGACCTGGAAATGACTCAACCAGATATTTGCCCAACAAGAAAATGAATAATGACAACATTTTTCTGATCATCAAGCAATCATTTCTTAATACAATTTAGCCTTTACTACTCTAAATACAATATTTGACCTTGCAATCAAGGTCATTTTCAGGTCAAGGTCATTTATAGGTCCAGGTCTGGTTCAGTCTTTTCTACTTAAAGGTCTTGTCCAAACGGTTGTTGTGTCCAAGTATGAAGACAATACATTAATAAATACACAAATAATAGCCAATGTTTAAGTTTCTGGATGCCAATGGCAACAACAACCTCACTGTAATAATAGCTCCAAATTTTTCTTCGAAAAAGTTGTGCTATAAAGGACATACATTGAACTTTCAGTAATTAATTTATTTTACTGATACTAAATTGGGACATCTTTACTATTTAGTACACTATGGACATGAATGTTAAAGTCAATGACTAAGTATGACAATAAAATCTAGATCAATCTGCCATGTTTATATAGGTGGTGCATCAAAATAGCATGTGTTCAGATAACAAATGTATTATCAATAATACAAGAATTTGAGTTACCAATGTCTCCCGCCTAAGGGAAGTTCTACATGAAGTACAAAATTGTGCTATTTCAAAAAATTGAGGTATGGATCTGGACTTTCAGTACAAAATTTTGATCAATGCTAGATCTGCATATGCCAGTAACAATAAATTCATTAAAGAAATATAATGAAATAACTCCTGTGAGTGTAGAACAAAAGCCCTCTAGAACAAAAGCCCTCCCATCAAAAAGTGACAAGACGAACAAAAGCCCTCCGTGAAAATGACAGGGCGGACAAAAGCCCTCCCGTAAAAATGACTTGGCGGACAAAAGCCCTCCTTTGAAAATAATAGGGCGGACAAAAGCCCTCCCGCAGCAAATACATATATGTACGTTGAATAGTTTATATTTTCTTTTCAATGCACTCAACATATTAAAATTGTAATCATGAATATTTTGTTTTCCATTGGCATAACCGTGTTTGTATGAGCTTGAGCACATTCCTGAGAGGCATCTGAATAATTAGTGCTAAAATCTGTAAGTGCATATTTATTTACGTAGATATGAAGGATTACTCCTATGTGAAGTTAATATTTATAGAGTAATAAATGATGAAAAGAAGTTAAAATTATCTAACTTAAAGTTAAAGACATTTATAATGTGCCTTGTAATGAGTCAATTACTTTTAAAAGTGACTTTGTTTTTAACGACATTCATGTAAAAAGTTACCTCGTTAAACATTTCCTGAAGGTATATTTAGAATAAAAGGTGGTTCTGGCTCATACACATACTTAGGCCAATTGAAAACAACAAGAAATATATGTAACAATTTTAATATGTTGAATGCATTGAAAAAAACACAGGTATTCAACATACATATTTATTTTTGTTACGGGAGGGCTTTTGTCCGCCTTGTTAATTTCACGGGAGGGCTTTTGTCAGCCAAGTCATTTTCATGGGAGGGCTTTCGTCCGCCCTGTTATTTTCACGGGAGGGCTTTTGTCCCAAATTGAAATATTTGTGCCAATTTATTTCAAAATCCCTAGAGCATTAAAAAATGAGCCGTGTCACGACAAAACCAACATAGTGCGTTTGCGACCAGCATGAATCCAGACCAGCCTGATGCGCGGATGCGCAGGCTGGTCTGGATCCATGCTGTTCGCAAACGCATTATGTTGGTTTTGTCGTGACGCGGCTCAAATTATGGATTGCACACAAAATTTACCCTTTAAAAGACAATGTTAAGCTTTGACCTATAAGTGTGGCCTTGACCTTGGAGATAAGAGTTCAGATGTTGTGCATGACATATTGTCTGTCAACATTTATGCCAAGTATTTTCAAAATCTCTTCATTGATAAGAAAGTTATGCACTGGAAACAAAATATACGCTATTACATATACTATTTTTATATTTGACTGTGACCTTGACCTTGGAGGTAAATGGCTGGTTTTTGCGCATGACACATTGTCTCACTATTGTGAACATTTGTGCCAAATAATATCAAAATCCCTTGATCTATATGGAAAAGTTATTCAACAGACTTTGTTAATCTCTGACCTCCAACTCTGACCTTGACCTTGGAGTTAGGTGACTGGTTTTTGCACATGACACATCCATCATCTTATTATTGTGAACATTTTTGCCAAATAATTTCAAAATCTCTTGATCTATGAGAAGTTATGGACAGGACACACAATATTCTCTGTAACAAACTATGTTAATCTTTGACCTTCAAATGTGACCTTGACCTTGGAGGTAGGTGACTGGTTTTTAGGCATGACACATCTTCTTATTATTGTGAACGTTTGTGCTGGGGATTTTCAAAATCCCTTTATGGATTAGAAAGTTACAGAACGGACACAACATATACCATCAAATAGACAATGTTAACCTCTAATCATCAAGCGTTACCTTGACTTTAGACATACATGCCATATTGTCCCGGATGTCTGGGATTGTCCTTGAAATAAGGTATTTGTCCCAGAGATGATTTATGTCCCGGTAAAAAATAAAAAAAAAATAAAATAACCAACTTTGCAGCCAGAAATTTTACATTTTTATATAATCTAATTGTCAAGTTATTATTAACTATTCCAGAGCACTAATAAAAGAACCATTATCCCCATACAGTAGTATATAGAAAATGGTGACACTAATCCTTTGATTGGTAAATCTATGTGCCCCTTGCAACTAACAATTATTGGCAATAATTTAGATCAATTAAAAGATTGTGTAATCCCTGTGGCTTCCTGAGTGAAGGTGTCATAAACTGTAATTAACAACTGGCCAACATAAATTGTATCTGCCTGCAAACACTCATTGACCCCGTTTTGAGCTCAAACACCGTGAAAATTACCTCTAAATATGAGGTGTTAAGTCTATATATATGATTTGGCAAACGTTTCAGCTATTTTTAACAAACAACATGGCTAAATAATTTGTAATTGTCATTTATGTGAGAAGATCAAGCTCAGTCTGGTCAACTAGAAGGTCTTGTCCAAAGGAATGTTGTGTACCAAGTATGAAGGCAATCCATCGAGAAATAAAAAAATATGACCAAAGTTAAAGGGTATTGGTACACCAATGTGTATTTCATATTATTTTATGCTTAAATGCGCAACTGTATCTCTGCAAAGTAGATCTAACACAAGGTTCCGATTATCCAACTCCATGGAGTACTTTAACTCCATGGAGTACTTTACTACGTTTTCATTTGTAAAACGCTTCACATCAAATCATCATTTTCAGCAGAAATTTTGCATGGCTTCAAAACCGCAGTTCCAATGTTTGATCAGAATATGTCTTTTTGAGGTTGAAACTATAGTACCAAGGAAGTAGACAATAATGCGATTTGCACTGCTTTAAATCGTTTTTAAATTGGTTTTGAAAAAAGAGACCTTAGCAACTAGCTTGTGAAATATGTAAAATGAAAAGTGTAAATTAAAAATGTTTTTTTTTTATCTGACTTTGCCTTCTTTCAAATTATTCAGTTATTAATTGAACAATATGGTCTGAGCATCTACTAACTAATGCTAATTATTCATGTCATGCTCATCATCTACTCATCATGCAATTTCTTTCAATTATCATATAATTAAGATTATAAAATGGACTAGAACTAGGTCTGGCTCAATTTTATTTATAAAGCTTTACAATCTTTTACAAAATGTTTAATTCATTAGAATGTCAGGATAATTTAATGATTTGCATGTGCCTCGATCACTGTCGACTGTCAAAAAAGTAGTGACCTTCCTACTGCAACTTATATCACCTCTGAAAGAACCCTACCTCAGCCCAAACTTTACTATGCATGACTCTAATGGAAATGCTCGTTCGAAAGATACTGCAATATTACCAAAGATTTGGAATAACTGGATATTTGTTTTCTCTCAGATTTGCAGTGTATTGACATTAGATGGTTCCCCGTTTCTCAGTACAGCTGAGATCTGACTTAGGAACCAATGCGTCTAAATTTGTTTTTCAACAATAAAGAGCTATCACTGTTTATAACATAGTACGCGTATATGAACAGCTCGGTTACCTGTCTGAATCAATTTAGATATCTACTATTTTAAAACGATGGAAATTGGTTTAATATGTGGAGTATCAAATAAGTATGAGATGCTGTAGCAGTAGATCTATTTTTGGAGTCGGGATATGTATGTAATACAAACGTTCCTGCTGAAATCAAAGTTTTAAAATTGTAAAACGTGTCTACATCGTCCAAATTTGTATACTGGTATACATTTATAAATGAGCTTAAATGGAAATTTAAGAAGATTATCATCATTAACATTTAATTATATAATAACCTAGGACATACTTACAATTTTCTCCAGTTAGCCTTTTTAGTCATACAGTATACCTATAGATCTAAATGAAATATTTACAAATATTGATGAAATAAAATGAAAATTTGCCTTTTCCGTATTTTCAATGTAGGCCCCTAATTTTTTTTTTCTTAACCATGACAATGAACATATTTTGCGTATTTTCTTGCCGGACTTATGTCTTCTAAATTCAGCAAATACACAAAATTAAAGTGCAAGTCTATCGAATCGCAATTAAGAATAAAAAGAGTAGGTTAAAATAAACAGAATTTTCTCGTGGTTCTTATAAAAAATTATCATCTTTACTGTCGTGAAATATTTGTTACATTTATCATACCACTCAATGAAAAAAAATCCTGTATTTATATAAAATAGCCTCTTAATCTCTATATATTTGAACAAAACAAAAAACTAATTAATATTACGGTAGCATATTACCATAGTTCCGATTAATTATTTATATGTCACAATGTAGTAGAACCATTCTATGGAGAGAATGGTTAATACGGAAATCTTGATTTTTCCCGACCCATCACCCAACCCCGGGAACATTCAGATCGTTCCCGCACCGCAACTTAATTAATTGGATGTATCATCTTAATATTTTGGCGCCAAAACAGCATACGTCACGCATTGATCAACTCGGCAGCGCGGGGACAGATAGGTAAAAACTTAGCTATGTTCAGCGGCATCTCCTACAAGATCTGCCCATGGGTGGAGTCTCATTTGATTAGCTGGTGCATAATAAAAATAGTAGTTAAGAGTTAAAATACTAACTTGTACGTGTGCATATTTATTGATTGATTGATTGATTGATTGATTCATTGATTCATTCATTCATTCATTCATTCATTCATTCATTCATTCATATACAGCTCAGCTGCATAGAATTTGAAATGAAATAGAAGTCTATATAGTTTTTATGTGAAATATTCAATGTATTTACAATTGTGAATGTTGGGTAAAGAAGAACATCTCTGAATTAAGCTCATAAATATTCAATATTAGATAGTTTGACGCTTTTTTTTTATCTCCATGTCATAAAAATTGAGCCCATGAATATATAAAACAAGTCGAAAGGAAGTAAAATTAATACTAATGAATTGGTATTATGAGCGAGCATGTGGTTTTAACTTGTTTATGTATGAACGTTTATTATTATTGTTGCTTTCCATTCGATTTTATCTAAAAAAAAATGTTACAAACTATGAAAGAATAAATAAGGATTCGATTTCAAATGCTGTACACGTCAGTGTACTCTCAAGCACGGATGTAATTAAAGGCAATCCCTAGCATAACAGTTAATCGACGATCACGCACATTTTTATAAATTTCGAATTGTTTAGTAATTCTGGTAAAGGAGGGTGCCTCAACAATTAAACAGGTGACATGAGGTAACATAAGGTATGGTTCAGCTCTGGTGGGATAAAGACCCGACGGTGCGTGGACAAAATGAAAAATAAAATACTTGACTATTTTTTCCATAAAACAAAAACAACAAAAATCACCGTGTTATTGCAGGCCTTTTAGAGGGTTCTTATCGCAATGAAACCTGTGGTGATGACCCCAAGGATTGCAGTAAAACTAACACAACCCACGGGGATTTGCCTTTTAAAGGCCTCTTATTGCAATAAAAAAACACGGTGATAGTCTGATGGAATGTAGAAAAATTCACACAACCCATAATGACAGACCTTTTAGAGAGTCCTTATTGCAATAAAACCTACGGTGACTGATAGCCGCAAGGAATGCATTAAATCTCACACAACCCACGGTGACAGGCCTTTTAGAGGGTTCTTATGGTAATAAAACCACGGTGATAGCCTCGTGGTTTGCAAAGATCACGCAACCCACGGTGATAGGCCTTTTAGAGGGTTCTTATCGGAAAAGAGCCCTCGCTAATATCCGCTGAAATCTGCATTGAATGCATTAAAGCTCTCATAACCCACGATAATTTGTCTTTTGAATGGTTCTTGTCGTAATAAAACCCACGGCGATATCTTCAAAGAACGCATTTAAGCTTACACAACCCACGGTGATAGGCCTTTAAGAGGGTTCTTAGATGGCATGCAGAGAAGCAAAAAAAATCATCGGTGGAAGCCTCAGGGAATGTCTTACACAACCCACGGTGATAGGTATTTAGGAGAGTTCTAATCACAACTTAACCCACTATGATAGCCTCATGGAATACAGTAAAGCTGACACAACTGGCGGTGATAGACCTTTTAGGGGTTTCTTATTGCAATAAAACCAACGATGGTTAATAGCTACAAGGACTGCAATAAAGCTCACACAACCCACGGTGATAGGCCTTTTGGAGGTTTCTTATTGCAATATAACCCACGGTGGTTGATAGCTTCGTGGAATGCAGTAAAGGTCACACAACCCACGGTGATAGGTCTCTTAAGGGATTCTTGTCGCAAAAAAGCCCATGGTGAAAGCCTCGTGGAATACAGTAAAGCTCAATCAATCCACGATGAAAGGCCTTTTAGGGGATTCTTGTTGTAATAAAACCAACCCACGGTGATAGGCGTTTTTATGGAGTTCTTGTCGCAATATATCTCAGGGTAATAGCCTCACGAAATACAGTTAAGTTCACACAACCCAAGGTGATAAAATAAACCTTTTAGAGAGTCCTTCTCGCAATGAAACCCACGGAGATAGCCTTGTGGAATGCAGTAAAGCTCACACAATCCACGGTGGTAGCATGGGTAGGCCTCTTAGTGTATTCTTGTCGCAATTAAACCCACGGTGATAGCCTCGTGGAATGCAGTTAACCTCACAAAACAAATGGTGATGGGCTTTCTAAGGTTTTTTGTTGTTGCAATAAAACCAACGGTGATAGTTGCGTGGAATGCAGTAAAACTCAGTAAAGCCTATAGTCCTTTAGTTTTTTTTTGTCGCAGTAAAACCCACGATGATAGCGTTATGGAAACAGTAAAGCTCACACAGCCCAAGGTGATTGGCCTTTGAGGGCGTTCCTGTCGCAAAAAAAGCCATCCTGATAGCCTCGTTGAATGCAGTAAAGCTCACACAACCCACGGTGATAGGTCTTTTAGGGGTTCTTGTCGAAATAACACCCAAGGTGATAGACTCGTGGAATATAGTAAAGCTCACACAACCCATGGTGATTGGCCTTTTGATCGGTGATAGCTTCAAGGAATGCAGAAAATCATACACATCACGGTAATAGGCCTTTTAGAGAGTTCTTATCACAAGTTAAGCCATGGTGATAGCCACATGGAATACAGTAAAGCTCTCACAACCGACGGTGATAGGCCTTTAGAAGGTTTCTTCTTGCGATAAAACCTACGTTTGTTGATAGCGGCAAGGACTGCAATAAAATAACACAACCAACGGTGATAGGCCTTTTGGAGTTTTTTTCTGACTATAAAACCCACGGTGGTTGATAGCCCCGTGAAATGTAGTAAAGTTTACACATCTCACGGTGATAAGCCTCTTAGGGGATCATTGTCGCAATAAAACCCACGGTGATAGCCTTGTGGAATGCAGTAAAGCTCACACAACGCATTGTGATAGGCTTCTTAGAGGATTCTTGTTGCAATAAAACCCACGGTTATATACTTTTTTTACGGGATGATTGTTGAAATAAATCTCAAGCCGATACCCTCATGAAATGCAGTAAAGCTTACACTGTGATAGGCCTTTTACGTAGTTCTTGTCGCAATGAATCACACGACGCTAGCCTCATGGTATGCAGTAATGCTCACACAACCCACAGTGAAAGGTCTTAAGGGGGTTCTTGTCGCAATAAAATCTACGGTCATAGCTTCATGGAATAGAATAAAGCTTGCACAACCAACGGTGATAGACCTTTAAAGGCGTTTTGTCTCAATAAAATCCACATAAATTTTAGGAAAATATATCATATTCCAGAGCCAACCGTTTAAAGACCATTTGTCTGATTCCCATGCGGATTCGATTTTGTACAAATTTGGAGGGTCTTCTTTAAACAGCATAACGCCCAAAGCCATATCCCAAGAAATATGTCCGTGAGATTTCCGCATGCCATGGTCTTTTTATGGATCGGCGATTTGTTTTTTATCTAAATTGTACAAATTTTCGGAAAATACACCATATTCCAGAGCCAACCGTTTAAAGACCATTTGTCAGATTCCAATGCGGATTCGATTTTGTACAAATTTTCAGGGTCTTCTTCAAACAACATAAAGCCCAAAGCCCTAACCAAAGAAATATGTCCGTGAGATTTCCGCATGGCATGGTCTTTTTTTGGACCGGCAATTTGTTCTTTCTCTATATAAATTGTATAAATTTTCGGACAATAAACTATATTCCAGAGCCAACCGTTTAAAGACCATTTGTCTGATTCCCATGCGGATTCGATTTTGTACAAATTTGGAGGGTCTTCTTTAAACAGCATAACGCCCAAAGCCCTAACCCAAGAAATATGTCCGTGAGATGTCCGCATGGCATGGTCTTTTTATGGACCGGCGATTTGTTTCTTTATCTAAATTGTATAAATTTTCGGATAATACACCATATTCCAGAGCCAACCGTTTAAAGACATTTGTCTTGATTTCAATGCGGATTCGATTTTGCACAAATTTGGAGGGTCTTCTTTAAACAACATAAAGCCCAAAGCCCTAACCCAAGAAATATGTCCGTGAGATTTCCGCATGGCATTGTCTTTTTTTGGACTGGCGATTTGTTCTTTCTCTATATAGAAATTGTATGGATTTTCGAAAAAATACACCATATTCCAGAGCCAACCGTTTAAAAGACCATTTGTCTGATTCCTATGCGGGAT
Source organism: Ruditapes philippinarum (assembly GCF_026571515.1). Taxonomy (NCBI): domain Eukaryota; kingdom Metazoa; phylum Mollusca; class Bivalvia; order Venerida; family Veneridae; genus Ruditapes; species Ruditapes philippinarum. The sequence goes on along the minus strand of NW_026853660.1, from coordinate 131,636 downwards.
CGATTTTGTACAAATTTTGATGGTCTTCTTTAAGCAACATAAAGCCCAAAGCCCTAACAAAAGAAATATGTCCGTGAGATTTCCGCATGGCATGTTCGTTTTTATGCACCGGCGATTTGTTCTTTCTGTATGTAAATTGTATAAATCTCCGGAATATACACCATTTTCCAGAGCCAAATTGTTTTATCACCATTTGTCTGATTCCAATCCGGATTCGATTTTGTACACGTTTGGAGGGTCTTCTTAGCACACTATAAGGGCCCTAAGCCCTAACCCAAGCAATATGTCCTAGAGATTTCCGCGTGGCATGGTCGTTTTTTAGTTACGGCGATTTGTTCTTTGTGTATATAAATTATAAAAAAAAACACCATTTTCCTAAGCCAACCGTTGAAATACCATTTGTCTGATTACAATGCGAATTCGATTTTGTACAAGTTTGGGGGATATTCTTTGCACAGTATAAAGCCCAAAGCCCTAACCCAAGCAATAGGCCCTAGAGATTTCCGCGTGGCATGTTCATTTTTTGTTTCGGCGATTTGTTCTTTCTCTATATAAATTATATAAATAACACCATTTTCCTTAGCCAACCGTTTCAAAACCAATTTTTGATTCTGATGCGGATTCGATTTTGTACATGTTTGGAGGGTCTTCTTTGCACAATAAAAGGCTCAAAGCCCTACCCCAAGAAATATGTCCGGGAGATTTCCGCGTGGCATGGTCATTTTTTGGACTGTCGATTTGCTTTTCTTTCTCTCTATAACCGTAAATTGGCAGTAAAAGCAACATCTTTGAGACAACATCCTTCTAAAACTGATTTACATTATTTCGATACTTTATAAAAATGAAAGTATGTTTTAGTGTGACAAATAAACGTACTTTAGGGAACTTTCTTATAGGGTTTGAGGTCATGCACAGTCAGTTATTATAAAATGAACGCTATATGTACTCAATTTCTTGAGCCAATCATTTCAGCACCATTTGTCTGATTCCAACGCGGATTCGATTTTGTACAAGTTTGCAGGGTCTTCTTTGCACAATATAAAGCCGCGAGCCCTAACCCAAGAAATATGTCCGTGAGATTTCCGCATGGCATTGTCTTTTTTAGGACCGGCGATTTGTTCTTTCTCTATATAAATTGTATAAATTTTCGGAAAATACATCATATTCCAGAGCCAACCGTTTAAAGACCATTTGTCTGATTCCAATGCAGATTCGATTTTGTACAAATTTGGAGGGTCTTCTTTAAACAGCATAAAGCCCAAAGCCCTAACCCAAGAAATATGTCCGTGAGATTTCCGCATGGCATGGTCATTTTTGGACCGGCGATTTGTTCTTTATATAAATTGTATGAATCTTCGGAAAATACACCATATTCCAGAGCCAACCGTTTAAAGACCATTTGTCTGATTTCAATGCGGATTCGATTTTGCACAAATTTGGAGGGTCTTCTTTAAACAACATAAAGCCCAAAGCCCTAACCCAAGAAATATGTCCGTGAGATTTCCGCATGGCATGGTCTTTTTTTGGACCGGCGATTTGTTCTTTCTCTATATAAATTGTATAGATTTTCGAAAAATACACCATATTCCAGTGCCAACCGTTTAAAGACCATTTGTCTGATTCTAATGCGGATTCGATTTTGTACAAATTTGGAGGGTCTTCTTTAAACAGCATAAAGCCCAAAGCCCTAACCCAAGAAATATGTCCGTGAGATTTCCGCATGGCATGGTCATTTTTAGACCGGCAATTTGTTCTTTATATAAATTGTATAAATCTTCGGAAAATACAGCATATTCCAGAGCCAGCCGTTTAAAGACCATTTGTCTGATTCCAATGCGGATTCGATTTTGTACAAATTTGGAGGGTCTTCTTTAAACAACATAAAGCCCAAAGCCCTAACCCAAGAAATATGTCCGTGAGATTTCCGCATGGCATGGTCTTTTTTTGGACCGGCGATTTGTTCTTTATCTATATAAATTGTATAGATTTTCGAAAAATACACCATATTCCAGTGCCAACCGTTTAAAGACCATTTGTCTGATTCCAATGCGGATTCGATTTTGTAAAAATTTGGAGGGTCTTCTTTAAACAGCATAAAGCCCAAAAGCCCTAACCCAAGAAATATGTCCGTGAGATTTCCGCATGGCATGGTCATTTTTGGACCGGCGATTTGTTCTTTATATAAATTGTATAAATCTTCGGAAAATACACCATATTCCAGAGCCAACCGTTTAAAGACCATTTGTCTGATTCCAATGCGGATTCGATTTTGTACAAATTTGGAGGGTCTTCTTTAAACAACATAAAGCCCAAAGCCCTAACCCAAGAAATATGTCCGTGAGATTTCCGCATGGCATGGTCTTTTTTTTGGACCGGCGATTTGTTCTTTCTCTATATAAATTGTATAGATTTTCGAAAAATACACCATATTCCAGTGCCAACCGTTTAAAGACCATTTGTCTGATTCCAATGCGGATTCGATTTTGCACAAATTTGGAGGGTCTTCTTTAAACAACATAAAGCCCAAAGCCCTAACCCAAGAAATATGTCCGTGAGATTTCCGCATGGCATGTTCGTTTTTATGCACCGGCGATTTGTTCTTTCTGTATGTAAATTGTATAAATCTTAGGAAAATACACCATATTCCAGAGCCAACCGTTTAAAGACCATTTGTCTGATTCCAATGCGGATTCGATTTTGTACAAATTGGAGGGTCTTCTGTAAAACATCATAAAGCCCAAAGCCCTAACCCAAGAAATATGTCCGTGAGATTTCCGCATGTCATGTTCGTTTTTATGCACCGGCGATTTGTTCTTTCTGTATGTAAATTGTATAAATCTTCGGAAAATACACCATATTCCAGAGCCAACCGTTTAAAGACCATTTGTCTGATTCCAATGCGGATTCGATTTTGTACACATTTGGAGGGTCTTCTTTAAACAACATAAAGCCCAAAGCCCTAACCCAAGAAATATGTCCGTGAGATTTCCGCATGGCATGGTCTTTTTTTGGACCGGCGATTTGTTCTTTCTCTATATAAATTGTATAGATTTTCAAAAAATACACCATATTCCAGTGCCAACCGTTACCTAAGCCCTTACCCAAGCAATATGTCCTAGAGATTTCCGCGTGGCATGGTCGTTTTTAGTTACGGCGATTTGTTCTTTGTGTATATAAATTATAAAAAAAACACCATTTTCCTAAGCCAACCGTTTAAATACCATTATTCTGATTACAATGCGAATTCGATTTTGTACCAAATTGGAGGGTCTACTTTAAAACAACATAAAGCCCAAAGCCCTAACCCAAGAAATATGTCCGTGAGATTTCCGCATGGCATGTTCGTTTTTATGCACCGGCGATTTGTTCTTTCTGTATGTAAATTGTATAAATCTTCGGAATATACACCATTTCCAGAGCCAATTGTTTTAACACCATGTTTCTGATTCCAATCCGGATTCGATTTTGTACACGTTTGGAGGGTCTTCTTAGCACACTATAAGGCCCTAAGCCCTAACCCAAGCAATATGTCCTAGAGATTTCCGCGTGGCATGGTCGTTTTTAGTTACGGCGATTTGTTCTTTGTGTATATAAATTATAAAAAAAACACTATTTTCCTAAGCCAACCGTTTAAACACCATTTGTCTGATTACAATGCGAATTCGATTTTGTAGAAGTTTGGGGGATATTCTTTGCACAGTATAAAGCCCAAAGCCCTAACCCAAGCAATAGGCCCTAGAGATTTCCGCGTGGCATGTTCATTTTTTGTTTCGGCGATTTGTTTCTTTCTCTATATAAATTATATAAATAACACCATTTTTCCTTAGCCAACCGTTTCAAAACCATTTTTCTGATTCTGATGCGGATTCGATTTTCTACTTGTTTGGAGGGTCTTCTTTGCACAATAAAAGGCCCAAAGCCCTACCCCAAGAAATATGTCCGGGAGATTTCCGCGTGGCATGGTCATTTTTTTGGACTGTCGATTTGCTTTTTCTTTCTCTCTATAACCGTAAATTGGCAGTAAAAGCAACACATCTTTGAGACAAATTATCCTTCAAAACTGATTTACATTATTTCGATACTTTTCTTATAAAAATGAAAGTATGTTTAGTGTGACAAATAAACGTACTTTAGGGAACTTTCTTATAGGGTTTGAGGTCAATTTCGCACAGTCAGAGTTTATTATAAAAAATGAACGTATATGTATCCAATTTTCTTGAGCCAATCATTTTCAGCACGCATTTGTGGTCTGATTCCAACGCACGGATTCCGATTTTTTGTTTTACAAGTTTGCAGGGGCTCTTTTGCACAAATATAAAGCCGCGAGCCCTAACCCAAGAAATATGTCCGGGGTGAAAAATTTCCCCAAATGGATTTCCCTTTTTTTAAGGACGGCAAATTTTTGCTTTTTAAAAATTTTTAAATTTGGTTATAAAATTTTTTTTCGGAAAATACATCCTTTTTTCGGGAGCCCAAAGGTTTAAAAAACCATTTGTCGATTTTCCAATGCAGTTTCGTTTTTTGTACAAATTTGGGGGGTTTTTCCTTTTTAAACTTTTTTAAAGCCCCAAAAAAGGCCCTAACCCAAAAAAATTTTCCTGAGTTTTCCCCGCTTTTTGGCCCGGGGCATTTTTTTTGGCCCGGGGGCGATTTTTTTTTTTAAATTTTAAATTTTGAAATAAATCTTTGGGGGAAAAATTTAACCAACCATATTTCCAAAACCCAACCCTTTTAAAGACCATTTTTTCCTGATTTTTAAAATGGGGTTTCCGTTTTTTGGGCAAAAAATTTGGAGGGTCTTCTTTAAAACATAAAGCCCAAAAGCCTTCTTAACCCAAGAAATATGTCCGTGAGATTTTTCCGCATGGCCAGGTCTTTTTTTGGGACCGGCGATTTGTTTCTTTTTCTCTTATAAAATAAATTGGGTATAGATTTTTTCGAAAAAATACACCCATATATCCAGTGCCCAACCCGTTAAAGACCATTTGTCTGATTCTAATGCGGATTGATTTTGGGGTACAAAAATTTGGAGGGTCCTTCTTTAAACAGCATAAAGCCCAAAGCCCTAAACCAAAGAAAAAATAGTCCCGTGAGATTTCCGCATGGCATGGTCCATTTTTGACCGGCAATTTTGTTCTTTATATAAATTTTGGTAAATAAATCTTCGGAAAAATACAGCATATTCCCAGAGCCAACCCGTTTAAAAGACCATATTGTCGGATTTCCCAATGCCGGATCCGATTTTGTTACAAATTTGGGAGGGTCTTCTTTAAACAACATAAAGCCCAAAGCCCTACCCCAAGAAATATGTCCGTGAGATTTCCGCATGGCATGGTCTTTTTTTTGGGACCGGCGATTTGTTCTTTATCTATATAAAATTGTATAGATTTTCGAAAAATACCACCATATTCCAGTGCCAACCGTTTAAAGACCATTTGTCTGATTCCAATGCGGGGATTCGATTTTGTAACAAAATTTTTTTTGGAGGGGTCTTCTTTAAACAGCATAAAAGCCCAAAGCCTAACCCAAGAAATATGTCCGTGAGATTTTCCGCATGGCATGGTCATTTTTGGACCGGCGATTTGTTCTTTATATAAATTGTATAAATCTTCGGAAATACACCCATAATTCCAGAGCCAACCGTTTAAAGACCATTTCTTTGGTCTGATTCCAATGCGGATTCGATTTTGGGTACAAATTTGGAGGGTCTTCTTTAAAACAACATAAAGCCAAAGCCCTAACCCAAGAAATATGTCCGTGAGATTTCCGCATGGCATGGTCTTTTTTTTGACCGGCGATTTGTTCTTTCTCTATATAAATTGTATAGATTTTCGAAAAATACACCATATTCCAGTGCCAACCGTTTAAAGACCATTTGTGTCTGATTCCAATGCGGATTCGATTTTGCACAAATTTGGAGGGTCTTCTTTAAACAACATAAAGCCCAAAGCCCTAACCCAAGAAATATGTTTCCGTGAAGATTTCCGCATGGATGTTTTTTTATGCACCGGCCCGATTTGTTCTTTCTGTATGTTAAAATTGTATAAATCTTAGGAATTACAAACCATATTCCAGAGCCAACCGTTTAAAGACCAATTTGTCTGATTCCAATGCGGATTCGAATTTTGTACAAATTGGAGGGTCTTCTGTAAAACATCATAAAAGCCCAAAGCCCTAACCCAAGAAATATGTCCGTGAGATTTTCCGCATGTCATGTTCGTTTTTATGGCACCGGCGATTTGTTCTTTCTGTATGTAAATTGTATAAATCTTCGGAAAATACATAATATTCCAGAGCCAACCGTTTAAAGACCATTTGTCTGATTCCAATGCGGATTCGATTTTGTAACACATTTGGAGGGTTCTTCTTTAAACAACATAAAGCCCAAAGCCCTAACCCAAGAAATATGTCCGTGGAGATTTCCGCATGGCATGGTCTTTTTTTGGGGACCGGCCGATTTTGTTCTTTCTCTATATAAATTGTATAGATTTTCAAAAAATACACCATATTCCAGTGCCAACCGTTCTACCTAAGCCCTTACCCAAGCAATATGTCCGTAGAGATTTCCGCGTGGCATGGTCGTTTTTAGTTACGGCGATTTGTTCTTTGGTGTATATAAATTAATAAAAAAAAAACACCTTTTTTCCTAAGCCAAACCGTTTAAAATACCATTATTCTGATTACAATGCGAATTCGATTTGTACCAAATTGGAGGGTCTACTTTAAACAACATAAAGCCCAAAGCCCTAACCCAGAATATGTCCGTGAGATTTCCGCATGGCATGTTCGTTTTTATGCAACCGGCGATTTGTTCTTTCTGTATGTTAAATTGTATAAATCTTCGGAATATATACGACCATTTTCCAGAGCCAATTTGTTTTTTTTTTTTTTTTTTTTTTTTTTTTTTTTTTTTTTTTTCTTTAACACCATGTTTCTGATTCCAATCCGGATTCGATTTTGTACACGTTTGGAGGGTCTTCTTAGCACACTATAAGGCCTAAGCCCTAACCCAAGCAATATGTCCTAGAGATTTCCGCGTGGCATGGTCGTTTTTTAGTTACGGCGATTTGTTCTTTGTGTATATAAATTATAAAAAAAACACTATTTTTCCTAAGCCAACCGTTTAAACAACCATTTGTCTGATTACAATGCGAATTCGATTTTGTAGAAGTTTGGGGATATTCTTTGCACAGTATAAAGCCCAAAGACCTAACCCAAGCAATAGGCCCTAGAGATTTCCGCGTGGCATGTTCATTTTTTGTTTCGGCGATTTGTTCTTTCTCTATATAAATCATATAAATAACACCATTTTCCTTAGCCAACCGTTTCAAAACCAATTTTCTGATTCTGATGCGGATTCGATTTTGTACATGTTTGGAGGGTCTTCTTTGCACAATAAAAGGCCCAAATCCCTACCCCAAGAAATATGTCCGGGATATTTCCGCATGGCATGGTCTTTTTTTTTGACCGGCGATTTGTTCTTTCTCTATATAAATTGTATAGATTTTCGAACAATACACCATATTCCAGTGCCAACCGTTACCTAAGCCCTTACCCAAGCAATATGTCCTAGAGATTTCCGCGTGGCATGGTCGTTTTTAGTTACGGCGATTTGTTCTTTGTGTATATAAATTATAAAAAAAAACACCATTTTCCTAAGCCAACCGTTTAAATACCATTTGTCTGATTACAATGCGAATTCGATTTTGTACAAGTTTGGGGGATATTCTTTGCACAGTATAAAGCCAAAGCCCTAACCCAAGCAATAGGCCCTAGAGATTTCCGCGTGGCATGTTCATATTTTATTTCTGCGATTTTTTCTTTCATTATATAAATTATATAAATAACACCATTTTCCTTAGCCACCCTTTTCCAAACCATTTTTCTGATTCTGATGCGGATTCGATTTTGTACATGTTTGGAGGGTCTTCTTTGCACAATAAAAGGCCCAAAGCCCTACCCCAAGAAATATGTCCGGGATATTTCCGCGTGAAATGGTCATTTTTTGGACTGTCGATTTGCTTTTTTCTCTCTCTATAACCGTAAATTGGCAGTAAAAAGCAACATCTTTGATCCTTCTAAGATTTACATTATTTCGATACTTTATAAAAATGAAAGTATGTTTAGTGTGACAAAACCCAACGAAACGTACCGTCGGACTAGGGGTAACTTTCTTATAGTATTTGAGGTGCACGCAGTCGATATTCGATAAGTGGCGCTCGGTAAACGGTGCCGCAATCAGTATAATATATATTTGCTCTAGTTTTCCTTTTAATTAATAACTTATCTCTCGAACTAGTTCAAAGAATTGTTTAATTAAAATTAACATGATAGTTGTAAAATCATTTTTGTGGGCTTCATTAAATAGTGGGTAACATAATTCTAGTAAATTCGAATTGGAGTCTTTATCGGATTTGAAATTCAAAACTGAATTTGGGCGGACAAAAACGACGGGTTTGACAGACAAACTTTGTATATTCCAACAAATAGTAAAAGGTCAGGCAAACGTATCAGATAACTGTATGGGTAATTGATCATCAAGCACAGTTTGATTTTTCGATGTCTGTGTAGTTGTTTTGTTGCAAATCAAAACTAAAATATACTCAGAAATCAATTGGAAAAATTGGCTAAGAGAATTTCACTTTACCATTTACATGAGCAGGGTCTTCACCACATGTTTCTATATTGATGAGCATAATTTTCTATATACATGTAAATGATACATCTTTGGTAAGATATATCTGAAACCACATTGTTTTCGACTACTTATCTTTTCATTAATGTAATAAGACATCATAGTATCAGTCAGTAAACACATTATCAAGGTTATAAATCAATAAACATAATAGTTTGTTAATTAGCCTGCTTATCAAATATAGTGAAACAAGTTATATGCTCAAATCATAAAACGCCAGTCTGTCCTTTATACTCTTAGCAGATCGGATCATGCTGGGCAGAGATTATATCTATAAAAATGACAGTAACATGTTAATTTCTTTGATGTTGTAGCATTTATATAAATTATAATAAATATAAAAAATATCATTTTCATATTAAATTTTGCGCAGGCAAAAATCGTAATTTCTTACTAAATTTTCAGGTCATACTTAATAAAAATAATTATCAGGTTTTTTGCGTAAACGTGCTTTGATAATCATAATATTGTTTTGTCTTTCAGTGAATATTAGATATTGTGAAAATTATGATAATTCAACAACTGTCGGAAGTTAAGAGGAGGAAGATGAAATTATTAAGAGGAAAAGAAGAAGAAAAACACACAAGTTTTTGTGACAGGTATATTTCAAAATATAACATTGATCACGAAGCCATTTTTATCAAAATCTAATGATATCTAGGTATATGAAACTACATGGTTTAAATTAAAGTAAAAAAAATAAGCCTCTTTTGTTAAAGTAGCTGGAGAGTTTTGTCAGAATTTCATTTATTTGTAATATGTAAAAGTGATTTATTTCTTGCAATTGTAAGTCATTATTTGATTTATTTTTAAATTTCAGATAGTGTGAATGATTATATCTCAGGTTGGAGACGGTAAAGGTTCAGATTATGATATGCTTAAACTTTAAAGTATGCCCCAGATCACCATAGTGGAGGTGGACGAAAGAAGAATGCTAATTAAGATATATGAACATTGCTATTTGTAGTAATGTCAAAATATTCACAATATTGTTCCATTTAACATTCAGATAAAAAGTACAAAGAAAAATATACAATCAGTGAGTTGGATAGATGATTTGAAAATCCCAACCTCAGGTTGGTTCCTGATCGGTCAGTCGGAAATAAGCCTTGGTGATATAAGAAAAACATGCATGAATGTTAACCATAAAAATGTCAGTGTTAATGTTTATGAAGAATTATGTATATTTAAAACATGATTATTTAATATATGAGGCGTTATTTACGTGCATACTGTCAAGTTTAATAGTTTCATAATACATTATGTTAATGTTACATTTGGTATAGTACCGCATTTTTTGTTTTGTACATGTAATTCGTATTGCAAATAAATTGTTAAAATTATAAGAATGCTTATTTGTTTACCCTATTAATGAGCTTAAATGAAAAAAAATCATATTCCAAAAAAGTTTGAAAGGAGGTTAAATCATGGTCAGATAAGGTTGGATTATGGTCAGATAATGGTCAGAAAAGGTTGGATAATGGTCAGAAAAGGTTGGATTATGGTCAGATAATGGTCAGAAAAGGTTGTATTATGGTCAGATAATGGTCAGAAAAGGTTGGATTATGGTCAGATAAGGTTGGATAAGGGTCATTTTATGACGTTGTATAGACGTCGGATTCTGACGTCTAAAAAACTTTCAAATCCAACCTTCTGCCAACGTTTACCCAACGTCAGGGTCTAACGTCAGTACAACGTTGGTACAACGTCTTTTGTTTGCTGGGTTATTATAAAATGAACGCTATATGTACTCAATTTCTTGAGCCAATCATTTCAGCACCATTTGTCTGATTCCAACGCGGATTCGATTTTGTACAAGTTTGGAGGGTTGATTCTTTGCAACATATAAAGCCGGATAACCCAAGAAATATGTCCGTATTTCCGCATGCATTGTTTTTTTAGGAGGCGATTTGTTCTTTATATAAATTGTATAAATTTTCGAAAAATACACCATATTCCAGAGCCAACCGTTTAAAGACCATTTGTCTGATTCCAATGCGGATTCGATTTTGTACCTTCTTTAACAGCATAAAGCCCAAGCCCTAACCCAAGAAATATGTCCGTGAGATTTCCGCATGGCATGGTCTTTTTTTGGACCGGCGATTTGTTCTTTCTCTATATAAATTGTATAAATTTTCGGAAAATACACCATATTCCAGAGCCAACCGTTTAAAGACCATTTGTCTGATTCCAATGCGGATTCGATTTTGTACAAATTTGGAGGGTCTTCTTTAAACAACATAAAGCCCAAAGCCCTAACCCAAGAAATATGTCCGTGAGATTTCCGCATGGCATGGTCTTTTTTTGGACCGGCGATTTGTTCTTTCTCTATATAAATTGTATAGATTTTCGAAAAATACACCATATTCCAGTGCCAACCGTTTAAAGACCATTTGTCTGATTCCAATGCGGATTCGATTTTGTACAAATTTGGAGGGTCTACTTTAAACAACATAAAGCCCAAAGCCCTAACCCAAGAAATATGTCCGTGAGATTTCCGCATGGCATGTTCGTTTTTATGCACCGGCGATTTGTTCTTTCTGTATGTAAATTGTAATAAATCTTCGGAATATACACCATTTTCCAGAGCCAATTGTTTTAACACCATTTGTCTGATTCCAATCCGGATTCGATTTTGTACACGTTTGGAGGGTCTTCTTAACACACTATAAGGCCCTAAGCCCTAACCCAAGCAATATGTCCTAGAGATTTCCGCGTGGCATGGTCGTTTTTAGTTACGGCGATTTGTTCTTTGTGTATATAAATTATAAAAAAAACACCATTTTCCTAAGCCAACCGTTTAAATACCATTTGTCTGATTACAATGCGAATTCGATTTTGTACAAGTTTGGGGGATATTCTTTGCACAGTATAAAGCCCAAAGCCCTAACCCAAGCAATAGGCCCTAGAGATTTCCGCGTGGCATGTTCATTTTTTGTTTCGGCGATTTGTTCTTTCTCTATATAAATTATATAAATAACACCATTTTCCTTAGCCAACCGTTTCAAAACCATTTTTCTGATTCTGATGCGGATTCGATTTTGTACATGTTTGGAGGGTCTTCTTTGCACAATAAAAGGCCCAAAGCCCTACCCCAAGAAATATGTCCGGGATATTTCCGCGTGGCATGGTCATTTTTTGGACTGTCGATTTGCTTTTCTTTCTCTCTATAACCGTAAATTGGCAGTAAAAGCAACATCTTTGAGACAACATCCTTCTAAAACTGATTTACATTATTTCGATACTTTATAAAAATGAAAGTATGTTTAGTGTGACAAATAAACGTACTTGAGGGAACTTTCTTATAGGATTTGAGGTCATGCACAGTCAGTTATTATAAAATGAACGCTATAGGTACTCAATTTCTTGAGCCAATCATTTCAGCACCATTTGTCTGATTCCAACACGGATTCGATTTTGTACAAGTTTGGAGGGTCTTCTTTGCACAATATAAAGCCGCGAGCCCTAACCCAAGAAATATGTCCGTGAGATTTCCGCATGGCATTGTCTTTTTTAGGACCGGCGATTTGTTCTTTCTCTATATAAATTGTATAGATTTTCGGAAAATATATCATATTCCAGAGCCAACCGTTTAAAGACCATTTGTCTGATTCCAATGCGGATTCGATTTTGTACAAATTTGGAGGGTCTTCTTTAAACAACATAAAGCCCAAAGCCCTAACCCAAGAAATATGTCCGTGAGATTTCCGCATGGCATGGTCATTTTTTAGACCGGCGATTTGTTCTTTCTCTATTTAAATTGTATACATTTTCGAAAAATACACCATATTCTAGTGTTAACCGTTTAAACACCATTTGTCTGATTCCAATACGGATTCGATTTTGTACAAGTTTGGGGGATATTATTTGCACAGTATAAAGCCCAAAACCCTAACCCAAGCAATAGGCCCTAGAGATTTCCGCGTGGCATGTTCATATTTTGTTTCGGCGATTTGTTCTTTCTCTATATAAATTATAGTTTTAGTTACGGCCATTTGTTCTTTGTGTATATAAATTATTTAAAAAAAACACCATTTTCCTAAGCCAACCGTTTAAATACCATTTGTCCGATTACAATGCGAATTCGATTTTGTACAAGTTTGGGGGATATTCTTTGCACAGTATAAAGCCCAAAGCCCTAACCCAAGCAATAGGCCCTAGAGATTTCCGCGTGGCATGTTCATTTTTTGTTTCGGCGATTTGTTCTTTCTCTATATAAATTATATAAATAACACCATTTTCCTTAGCCAACCGTTTCAAAACCATTTTTCTGATTCTGATGCGGATTCGATTTTCTACTTGTTTGGAGGGTCTTCTTTGCACAATAAAAGGCCCAAAGCCCTACCCCAAGAAATATGTCCGGGAGATTTCCGCGTGGCATGGTCATTTTTTGGACTGACGATTTGCTTTTCTTTCTCTCTATAACCGTAAATTGGCAGTAAAAGCAACATCTTTGAGACAACATCCTTCTAAAACTGATTTACATTATTTCGATACTTTATAAAAATGAAAGTATGTTTAGTGTGACAAATAAACGTACTTTAGGGAACTTTCTTATAGGATTTGAGGTCATGCACAGTCAGTTATTATAAAATGAACGCTATATGTACTCAATTTCTTGAGCCAATCATTTCAGCACCATTTGTCTGATTCCAACGCGGATTCGATTTTGTACAAGTTTGGAGGGTCTTCTTTGCACAATATAAAGCCGCGAGCCCTAACCCAAGAAATATGTCCGTGAGATTTCCGCATGGCATTGTCTTTTTTAGGACCGGCGATTTGTTCTTTCTCTATATAAATTGTATAAATTTTCGGAAAATACATCATATTCCAGAGCCAACCGTTTAAAGACCATTTGTCTGATTCCAATGCGGATTCGATTTTGTACAAATTTGGAGGGTCTTCTTTAAACAGCATAAAGCCCAAAGCCCTAACCCAAGAAATATGTCCGTGAGATTTCCGCATGGCATGGTCATTTTTGGACCGGCGATTTGTTCTTTATATAAATTGTATAAATCTTCGGAAAATACACCATATTCCAGAGCCAACCGTTTAAAGACCATTTGTCTGATTCCAATGCGGATTCGATTTTGTACAAATTTGGAGGGTCTTCTTTAAACAACATAAAGCCCAAAGCCCTAACCCAAGAAATATGTCCGTGAGATTTCCGCATGGCATGGTCTTTTTTTGGACCGGCGATTTGTTCTTTCTCTATATAAATTGTATAGATTTTCGAAAAATACACCATATTCCAGTGCCAACCGTTTAAAGACCATTTGTCTGATTCCAATGCGGATTCGATTTTGTACAAATTTGGAGGGTCTTCTTTAAACAGCATAAAGCCCAAAGCCCTAACCCAAGAAATATGTCCGTGAGATTTCCGCATGGCATGGTCATTTTTGGACCGGCGATTTGTTCTTTATATAAATTGTATAAATCTTCGGAAAATACACCATATTCCAGAGCCAACCGTTTAAAGACCATTTGTCTGATTCCAATGTGGATTCGATGACCCACAAAACTTGTATAAAATTGAAATTGCAAATGAATAAGACAAATGGTCTTTAAATGGTTGGCTAAAAAAAATGGTGGTTTTTACAATTATTTATATACAGAAAGAATTAATTGCCGGCCCAAATAACGATCATGCCACGCGGAAATCTCACGGACATATTTATTGTGTTAGGGCTCTTAAGTTTATACTGTGTAGGAATGGCACTCAAAACTTTTACAACATCGCATCTGCAAATAAATCTGGCAAATGATGTTTAAACGATTTGTTCGAGAAAATGCTTTTTTCTTTCGAAAAATTATTGACTTTATATACAGAATGAAGAAATTTCCGGTCCAGACAACGACCATGCTACGCGGACATATCAATTGGGTTAGGCGTTTGGGCTTTATACTGTGTAGGAATGAATCTTCTTGTACAAAATCGAATCTGCAAAATAATCAGACAAATGGTGTTAAAACGTTTGACTAGAAAAAAGGTGTTTTTTTATGATCATTTATATACAGAAAGAACAAATCGCTGGCCCAGAAAACGACCATGCCACTCGGAAATCTCGCTGTCATATTGATTTGGTTAAGGCTTTGGGCTTTAAATTATTGTTTAACGGACACCCTCCAAACTAGAACCAAAAACGGTGATAAGCCTTTTAAGGGGATTTGTCGCAATAAAACCCACTTGATCGCATCATGGAATGCAGTAAATCTCACACAACCAACGGTGATAAGCCTTTTAGGGGGTTGTGTTGGCCGATTTAATTTTTTCGCAAAACGTCCCCTAAGATGAGAACCCAACCTTTCTCTAAAATTTTCTGCTTATCATAGGACTTCCATACATCACCATACATCAGTTGCAAATATCCAAATAAGAAATTGTCAACCTTTACATTTTCATCCAATCAGTTGATGTTCCTTTGAATCTTACGGGTTTCCCTGCACTTTTTGCAGCCAATCGCGGGCAATGTTACAATACAATAATGGTCTCGGGCAAGTGAATTTCGCATTCTTTGTTCTATAGTAAATCAGACACATTTGAGACTTAATTCTGCATTCCACCATTCTTGGTGAATTATATTCTGTCTTCAGCTTTAAACATCAACACTATCTTAGTCAAATGAGGCCCAAGCCATCTACTTTTTTCAGAAATCTTTGTTATGTTGTAACACTTTAAATTCACCACTTTGAAAACTCCTGACTAGTAGTGGGTAGTACATCATCTTTAATCCTTCCGCCAATAAATGAGTTTCTGGAGTATACACAAAAACAACTTTCAAAGTAGATGTAATAAATACACTTTAATTATGACCAATCAAGCTAGAGATTACTTAAATTAGGCCACTTCAAAATCTAAAAGAACTACTTTCTGGACTTCAACGGGTCTATCGAGATGACAAGTATGTTGGAAAGGGAGGCAACCACGTTTGCATTGTCCACAACTAGCAAAATTAACTTTTCCTAAGGCATTATCAAAATATGTCAAAATCAAGAAAATTTAATAGTATCATGAAAACATGCATCTCGGTCAAATAGCGTTATTTTTTGTTTTTGTTTGTTTTGTTTTTTGTTTTAAATGGAAACATGTAGATCTAATCACTCAAAACAGAGACTTTTATTACAATGTAATATATGCTTCGTAACATTAGGTTTGATTGCTAAAAATCCCGTTTACATAGAAATGAGGACATAGCCAAAGCAGATCTAAATAAAAAGTGACAAAAGGTGACTTTTTGGAATCCCTATACACATGTCAATGTTGTATAATATATATTACAGCACAATAAAGACATTCTCACATGGTTTTTACGTTTAAAACAGGCCTTTACATTTGAAAGCGATTCAAAATTCTGTGCTTCAGAAATCAGCATTAACCCAGAAACACGTGCGGGACATTTTGCACGTGCGCTCGCATCGTTGTTACCGCGTTCAATGACCCGCAAATAGCGGTAAGTCGGCGTTTTTCAGAAAGACGAACGTGTGAAAATTGTGCAAGATTTTGAATGCCGTAATCTTGTCAAGTATTTACAGTTTTGATTTGTACACACTCGTTATTATTTGCTAAAACGCTATATAAAAGGACTGACTCAATAAATCGTTAAAGCGTATCGGAGTACGTTCATTCTAGCTTATCTGACCGGTGACAGTTTCCACTATTTTGAGAGTGACACGCTTGGTCTGTCAATGTTAAAAGTTTAGGATTTATTTACAACGTTTATGTTCTGTGGAAATAAATTGTGATATTTTCGGATATAAAATGTGGAAATTTATTCGCTAATTTGAATGTTTTCGTGCTTTTTTCGACGATTTAGAAAGGAGTATGAGCTCAGCGTCAGGTAAAAAATGAAACACTTGTCATAAAATGTAAACAAATATTGAGAGAACAAAAAGTAGAGTGTTTTTTCATAACAGATTTGAATTTTGTCCTACTGAATATATTATTTATGAATTGTTATCAGGTTTAATATATATTGTAAACCAGGTGCTCAAGATTGATTTGTATACTTTCATTGTAAAAATATAAGACACAAATTTAAAAGAATATTTAAAAGCAATCCAGTCTCTACCATCTCATTAGTTAATCAGTTAATGACAATGAACATCAGGTGTGGGTGGGTGGATTTGGTTTGTGTGTGGGATGGGTGCTGGGGGGGGGGGTGTAGGGGGGTATCATAAAACCAGATACAATTATGTAATGTAGTACATATATAGAAAACTTCTTCTGTAAGCTGAGAATCCGAAATATTTTATTGATACAGGGTATCACAATATAAGTATAAAACAAATATTTATAAATAAGTTTATGGTCATTGACTGCACAAATTCATACTCATCAGGCATAGATTATTTATGTTATTTGTAATACCAATGTTCAGTATAAGTAACTCATTAATTTGTCAATGTTTAATTAACGTTACCAAACTCTACATCAATTTTTTACCTAATTAAACCACATGTATACATTGTAATTTGTATGTCCAGCTTTAATAAATTTATTATTAAAGAAATCCATGATTAAACAAAACTTAAATACACATTATAAGTCACAAACAAAACCATAGATTATAAACTTCAAAGAAATTTATGAACTAAACCAAACCAAACTTAAGCACATGAAGATCCAAGGGTATGTTTTTATAACAAATATTTGGGTCATATTCTTTTCGGGGGAAAAAAGAAGCTTTTTTTTTTCAATGGACCCTTTATACTGGTTCAAAAATAATCACAGAGTAATTTAATGTGTATATATAGCATAAAGAGCATTATTTATCATTTCTTTATATTTCAAAGTTTTATTTGATAAAACGAAAAATATTAAAACCATTATACTCATTGGCAGATGAACATAACTTTTTAAAAAGAGCATATTGTAATTGTAAAAGTACAACGATTACAATAATGCTTTTTTAGAAAAGTTATGTAACTGGTGAAAAAATGATTAAATTGCATTTAATGTTGGTATTTAGTTGATACAAACTTATTTTAAATTGAAGTCAGGAAAGAATGAAGTAAAGAGTAACAACATGTCACCACCACCTTAGGTAGGCTAAAATAATTTAATGTCTATTATAAGTTTCGACCATAACAATGATTTTCATCAGGACCTACATATTTATTTTAGTTCAATTGCCTACTAATAAGCTTCAAGACACACTTTTCCTGGAAACCAGCCAGTATTGAGCAATGAGTGTAAAAATTATTGTTTATATACAAATTCTTTCTGATAATAATGAAAGGACACTGAAGATGACAGTTTGATAATTTAACATCCTAAATTTCATGTCACATTAAGGAAGTTCTTGCAGATGTTTATTCTAAGTAATATAATAAAAAACATATTATGGTTATTGTTATTTACATATGCACTTGCACGCAAACATTACGTTCTTTTGCATTTGATTAGTGATGTTGAAATTTTCCACCACCTTAATATGTAAGAAAAAAAATGAAACTGGTAACTCAAAAATCATAATGAGAATTCTTTTCAAACATTATTTACTATCGTATTAAAAGTGATCTAAAAATATAAATTTTAAAACTTAATATTCACGTTTCACTTGAAATTTTTTTTTATAGTTATTCAATGTATTCAACTGCATATTTAGAAATGAAATCAAGTTAATGTAAAAACATAATAATAAATGATCTAAAAGACAGCTGTCATTAATTATACCGAATTCATGCCAAAGTTATATTTATTTTACACATATCTTATCATCGCAAGACATGAAAAAATAATGGGAATTTAATTTTGTCACATATTTTCTGGTACATTTTACATATGTACAGAGGTTAATTATGAAGATTGAGGTTTTAGTAGTTGATGTTAAATGGTGTTAGTTAATTTATCATGACAGATGTAGTGGTCATTAAATGGACACTTCCTCAATTGATGTTAATTGATATGTGATTACATAGTTTAAATGTTGACTGTTGATAAATCATCTGAAACTCTTGTTTATTGGTATATCATTGTGGGTTACGAGACACATAATAGTTATGAAAAATGTGACAGTCAAATGAATTTTGCCTGTATTCAAAAATGAAATATTATATAACATGATATAAGCAGAGATCGAAAATTCTACTCGTTTGCTCGTAATTACAAGTAGAGTTTAAGAGAACTCCATGCAGGGTGAGTAGAAAAATGTTGCCTGCACATTGGATTTAGAAGCTACTCGTCCTGCAGAAGGAATGACACTGAAAATATTTTTTGATGTCTGATAAATAAACATTTTCTCTTACATTTTATAATTATGATAAATAAATGTGCCCGTGAAATCTATTTCAATTAACCATTCATTTACTATTTATTAACCTCACAAATATAACATTGTCAGTGATATTAAACCACATATTAACATCAAATGTGTCTCAATATTAATAGTGAAACAGCTTTAAGAGTTTAAGACATCACTAGATGAAATCTTCAACTCTAGTCTGCCATTTGCTTGATAATATTTACATCTCCAA
Source organism: Ruditapes philippinarum (assembly GCF_026571515.1). Classification (NCBI taxonomy): domain Eukaryota; kingdom Metazoa; phylum Mollusca; class Bivalvia; order Venerida; family Veneridae; genus Ruditapes; species Ruditapes philippinarum. The sequence continues at coordinate 112,465 of NW_026853660.1, read as the reverse complement.
TATTTTAGTCATTTTAAACCAGATAGTCTTCAATCCTGCGAGAGACCAGATTCCTTCTGGAGTAGAAAAGCTATAATCAAGCTGGCATACAAAATGTTGGTGGTTCTACTTGGGTACCTACATGAACCTGAAATATTTTATGCATAGGGGCACTGAGATCTTCCTCCATCAGTAAATCTGGAAAGTCACCATATTTTTTATTTGATTTGGTTTTACGGTACACCAACACAAGTAAGGTCATGTGGCGCAGAAACAGGAAAGATGGTTTTGACTAGCTCCGGGTGTTACAAAATAAAAGCAACACCAGAGATCAAAACCATCTCACCTGCTGAAGCTTATAGATATGCATAGACTACAATAATTCAAATCTTTTAAGTCGCCTCTTACAATCACACAACTTAGGAGAAACGATGGCTGTAATTCTGATGCCTAAGCTATTAAAGGCAACAGTGAAAAGTCACCATATGTCTTGCACATTATCAATATGACTTAAATGAAACCCAATGATGGGGCTATCAATTTTACTTGATCTTTCAATGTAAAGGACTGGAAAAAATATACACGGTACAACCTCTGTAGAGCAACACCCTTTGGTAGGCAAAGATTTGGTTAATGCTAACAGGTGTTGCCTCTACAGAGAAGTTTTTTTTGTAAAATATTACTTTAGGATTAAATAAACTTGTTGTTGTGAAGAGGTGACAATTTGCTTTACCAATGGCCTCTCAATTCAGAGTTTGTTTTATTTTATTTTACTGGTTCAAACAGTGAGATTATGTACTTTTCAATTAAAAAAATAGACTACTGGACTATTTGCTGTTTAATTATTTCAGATCAAGCTTTATGGCAGGACAGTATTTCGGAACCTGAAAGAATTCACCATGAGTTGTTGTTTTACAGTCAGGGACCTGTTGATGGATATTTATCTGGTAAGACTTCATAGCAAACATTGTATTTAACTCATCAGTCAGATTATTCAAAACTCATGCAATCACATATAATTTGGTAGGGGGCTAAAATCCCCTGTAGTATAATGTAGGCAAGCCAAAAATAAGTCTTGGTAATTTATTTTACATGAAGATCTTTCTTACTGATATTTAATACCCTTCTACTTTACTTTAAGAAATAAGCCTTCTCTTCTTTCAAAAATAAAAATACCCCGGAAATATAGCCTCTTTCATCGCTGACTTTTGAAACAAACAAATTGGGATTTAGTTTCTTTATAAAATCCTGATAAGTTTGTTTATTAGATACTGAACTTGGTGCAAAAGGTTCTGGTAATAATTCACCAGTCTGAAACAGTGGAGAAATTTCTAAAAAGAAATATCATTATATTTATTGTTTATGCATCTTTATACAATGTAAAAGAAAATCTGTACACATTATAAAGTGGTTAAGAAATAAAAATAGATCATATTTTATGCTATTACATCAGGCTGTAAAATTATCATTCCTTTTTCAAAGATCTATATAAGTGTAAGTAGGCCGACAATAAAAAAATGTATACAGAGTGCATTTTTGTTATCAAACTGACAGTTAAACTAGGTGAGATTTAACATATTAATGTAAGATATTATGTAGGAATGAAAATCTTTACACTCTTTTGCATTTTTGTGATCCTCTTAAGATTATTGTAAGGTATTTAAAGTCAGTAATGATGTCAGCTGATACATGATAATTTACTAAATCATGTTGATGATAAACTGACATCATGAAACAATGACATTTAACAAATTAAGAATAATTACACTTTTGTCTGAATTTTGTTTGGAGTAGGTTAATTATAAAGCAGCCATATGTTTTTGTAAAAATATAAACTGAATGTGGTAACCCACTTAACAGTGTGTCCCCTGCTCATTGGGCTGTCATTAATCAACTTAACAGCTTTACCTCTGCTCGTCGCACTGCCATTTACCAACTTAACAGTTTTACCCCTGCTCATTCAGGTCTGCTATTTACCAACTTAACAGCTTTACCCCTGCTCAATGGCCTGCCATTTACCAACTAACAGTGTGACCCCTGCTCATTGGGCTGCAATTTACCAACTTAACACCTTTACCCATGCTCATTGGGCTGCCATTTACCAACTTAACAGCTATACCCCTGCTCATCGCACTGCCATTTACCAACTTAACAGCCCAAATTGTGACACTATTGAATGATGCCACTTTTTCAACAGTGATGAAGTTCGCATCATAGATGAGGAAACGAAAAGTGCATTTCTTGCTCTGTGTCCTTAATGGCACTCTTAATATTGAGGGATGTATCACGTTATGAAAATACCTGTATTTATATTTTGTTAAAATAATTATGAAATATTGTGACTAATTCATCTACCAAGAAGAGAACCTTGACTCTTGACCAAGGGAAAATTATATTTCATTGACAAAGCAAGATAGACATTTTAATAGCCATATAAAATATCAAACTACAATAAAGAAATAACCTACGCTGCTACCTTTACACAGTATTAGCATATTTATATAGCTGTGAAGTCAATTTGAAGTGATTAAATGGTATGTTATGGTAAGTTTTACTCCATATACACTATACAGAATCCATAAATTAGGATCATTGAACAGCAACAGCTTGCCCAGAGAATCATACAGGTTTCTACATCTCTGTTCTTGTAGTCATGATTATCTCATGCTGAACAAACAATTAAATCTGTTATCTTATGTTCTAGTAATGTTCAGTGTTTAATTAATACAAATATTAGGTTTTCTTACTTTTCCCATAATTCAAATACATACAATTTATAATCCATGTTATCATAAAGGTCTGATGAGTAACCTTCCAGTTGTGCTGGAAAAGGGAGACCTCAGTGGCACATAATAGCCATTGTTTAATAAAGGAGCATGCATGTACACCAGTAAACAAATGCCCTTCAAGGACACTTTATTGACCTTGCTAAATAACTTAAAAAGACTTGTCAATCTTTAAATTTGGGCAAAACCATTCACCTTTTTTGAGAGAACATTCCTAAATAAGTACTGACTAAATAGCGAACAGATGTGCCAGCTGATCTTAGTCTGCACTGGTGGCATGGGTAGAATTTGTTGCTGCCAGCAATCATAGAACTTTATTTAGCAAGATAGTATCCTCATATAGAAATTGAATCAAATATCTTATATCAGATTTGAAGTCACAGATGAGTGGCAAGTGATTAGTCTCATTAGACATGTCTAATAAAATACTCATACATATGAAATTATAGCAACTATACACATATGAGAAACTTTTTTTCTGCCATTCAATTAACCCATTACTTCATATACACGCCTTTTAACGCCTTTTTCACCCCCCCCCCCTTTTTGTTGTCTCAAATGATGAAAAAATGCCTTATTTAGGCCCCAAACACTTGTTTTTGTTTGAGAAATGTTGTTAAAAAAATTGACCTCTTTTTCGGCGCGGCCCCCCAACCAAAAGATACATCATGGGGTTGCCAGAAGGGGGATGTGCCCCCTTCTGTTTTGGGGGGTTTGAAGGGGGGCGGAGTCCCCCTCATCGCCAAGAAAATTTTGGACTTGTGAGAGGCTGTAAATGACCCCAGATTGATCATAAGGTAACGTGTAACCAACGCTGAAAAGCATTTGACTCTATCTCAATCCATTGATAAGTTGCAGCACTTTGAAATCAATTTTGATGGAAAAAATCAACGCAAAATAGTGATTTTTGGCAATTTTGAGATGTCCCCTCGTTGCCATGGTAACAGAAAATTTAAGTCTGAGCATGTTGTTGCAAGGACAATGGTTCAGTCAACATTTGTGCCAAGTTTGATTAGTGTTGAAGCAGTTTTTATAGTATTATAGCAATTTGAACTTGTAACGGGAGACTTTTCAATGAAAACAGCCATTTTTCACAAAATGCTCATGAAGCAATGGGTTAACATACAAAAGTAAATAATTAGGTGACATTATATATTTGATATCGGTCACTGTATTATATCCAAAAGTGTTGCCCAAATGTATTTTTATAATGCTACTTGTTCTGTCAGAGATGTTATCTATGTCTCTGGTTCTGTGCTAGAAATTGTTGTTTGTTTTTGAGTAATTGCCTGCTGAATTCTCCATTGCTACTCTTCCACCATCCACACCATTACCACCAGGCCAGAATATCTCATATATACTCTTCCACCAGCCACTTCAGTCCTGTCCAAATTATCCATTTCTTCTCTTCTACCATTTACTCCAGACCAGAGTTCTTCCACCATCATTGTCAGGCAAAATTTAAAGTGAGAATGTTCTGATTACAGAGTATCAGTTCATGGCTGTTCAGATTTATAGAAATTTGTAAAGCTGGTGTCAAATTTGACTGAAAACTCAAATGAAATAAACCTGACTTTGTTTATTGATTAGGCATTAAAAGAAAGTAGTTCAAGACCGTGTCACAAGCTGGTTTAATGACAGTAAAAGAAAGTAGTTCAGGACCATGTCACCAGGTGGCTAAATGACATTATCTGTTAGTTATTTGGCTTTTGTATGTTACAAATGCTGGATATTCTTGTATAAATGTATCAACAGTTCTCACATTTATGTTCTAAAGTAGTTTATCTTTAAATGGACAAATATATCCTAAATTCAGTTTATCTTGTTAATTTTGTACATAATTCAATCTTATTGCTATCGATTAAGGACGTTTAAAGCTTTAGATTTGACATGCATTTTAGATATTTATTAGTTTTCAACTGATAACATTTCATTGTAAGTTTCCTGTCGTGTTCTTCCTGTCATAACTTAGGGAGAAAAATTTTTGAGAGATTTTTTTCTTTTATCTTCAAAACATTAAGAAGTTTTAATACTCTATTAGCCTACATTGATAAATCAAATCTTTTCTATTCTTATTAAAGGCTTTTTAAACTAAGAGTCAAACTATGGGTATAGCTGTTGTTTTTCTTATTTCTTTTCACTCAAATTATGGACTTAAGAATCAAAGATTTTCTGATAAATTTGTTTTTGATGATGCTGTCCAACTTAAATTTTGCTTTATGTGTTAAAAATGGTATTTTAATTATTTGTTTAAGTAAAGCGGTATTTGCCTTTGGAGCCTTGTAAAATATCACTGTAGCGTGTAGAAGGAGCTAGGAAATATTGAATTCTCCTTGTCCTTAAGTTTTCTCGGTGAAACGTTGTATCATATTATACCCAAATTTATACATTCATGATGTGGGAGATCTCGAGAACATCTTTGTTAATTGTTCGTTGAGAAGGTATACCACACCTTTCATGGTCGGTCTAGATAAACTGATGTGACATGCTTTAGTCACTTTACATTCAAGTGTGATTTAACTATTTGCTTCTATAAAATATTTACTTACTTACACTCAACAAAAATGTTCTACTTTAAAGTAGTCAGCAATTTTGTCTTGTGGAATCCATGTATAAATAAGAGAATAAATCTAAACCAAGTAAATAGTAATTGAAAATATTAAAGATTCCCCTGATCGCAAGACCTTTTAATGTAGGAAGCCTATTGGGTTTAATTGGATACATAAATTGTAAATTCATTTTTAGTAACTTAGGACATTGTTAAGCAGATGGAATGTGAAATACCTTAAGTTTTTGTTTAATGCTGATAGTTTGGATCCAAATATTATTCTCTTTGTTTTAAGTTCGTGTTTATGCACTTATTAATGTCATATATGGTAAATTAAAAAAAAATGAAAATTGCTGTCTACATTTCATACTATTTAATGTCAGTTGATTTTATGCTATAAAAATCCCTTAATGCATTCAAGTGTCTAGTATGCCTTTGTTCCTGTACACATGAAGACTTTGCCATGTTGAATGACTATTTCGATATTTATTTGATGTATTATTTAGATATTTTACTTTTCGATTTATTTTGATATACTGATAGTTAGTTTATGAATTTCTTTTCTCTTTATTCATCATTACTTCCACATATCTACAAAGGTCAGACCAACATTTCAAAAATTTATTGATGAGGAAAATATGAAATAAAATGGCTGAATGAGTGAAAATAAGAGAATGTTATATATTTTTATGTGTGTGTGTGTGTGGCCTGGGGGAATTTCAAGTTTAATTTAATAATGGAGTTTTGATGTAATTTACTAGTTTAAAGAGGTAGCAATTTTGCAATGACCGCAAAAAAGATGATGGTTTAAACAATTATTTTTAGTTTGTCCTTTGTCAGGACAGTTTACCATGTACTTATGTATTCTACCTGTAACAGTGGCTGGTATGTTTATAATATGCTTTTATGGATCATGTTTGCTTTTTAATTTTAATTTTTTATGCACATTAGGAAACATGCTTTATTGAATTATGTCCTTTTTTCATAAATTAATAATGCTTGGAGATTTATTTTGAACACATAAAGATGCAACGCTTATTGGTAAATAGAATCCATAAAACTATACAATGTAAATTTGATATTGGGACAAAAAAGCCCCTCAGCTAAAATAAACCCTCAGCTGATTTACAAAAAAAGAAAGCCTCTATATAGATTAAGTCTGATTATTAAGACCAAAGTACCTCAGCCAAAAGCCCCTCAATAGATGGGCAAAATTTGCAAACTGACCAAAAGCCAATTTAAAGAGGTGGACAAAAGCCCCACTGTGAGTAAACCATTTGCATATAATGATCAAGAGCCCTTCAGTGAGTAGGAAGACCTCAATGGGAAGACAAAATCCCCTCAATGGGAAGACATATAAAGCCTCTAAATAGTAAAAAATGACAATACTGAGAAAGTTCATTTGAATAATGTACCATAAAGGTAAATTCTTCTATTAATAGCTGCTGTCATATTTTCTATTAAAAACACTAAGATGCTATTTTTTTATGCAATAAAAGGTGAGTGGGATATTCTAGTCAGGCAAGGTGATAATGTAGGTTGTCAAAGTATCAACATGTAAACCATTGTCTTGTCATGTAAACTTTGTCATTTTACATGATGACAAGGACAGTGTTTGTGGTGGCATATTACACACTTCCACACATGTCACCTTGTTATCTGGGCCTTTGATAAATACTAGTACAACTTAATTGTGATATACATTGATTTGTCGGAAACTAATACCTACTATATAAACTATCAATCGTACTTGCCCCTCACCACTATGGGTTTGAATCCCGTCAGGAACTTAATGGATTCTTTCGTGTGAGGAAGCTATCCAGCTAGCTTGCCAGAAGTTCTTCTCATTTGCCTGCTTGTGACTGCAATAATGCACAAAGCTGGCACCTGAGGTCTTCCTCCACCAGTAAAGCTTGAAAGTCTCCATATGTATGTACAGTGTTGATGTGACATAAAGCCCAACAAAACAATCTACATCATTACTGGTAATATGTTACATGTAGTATATTTTCCAATCATTTAACTTATATAATTGTCAGCTTGGCATGTATTGATTAATCTCTTAGTTTTAGGAATTTTGTTCCTTTCATATTGTATGAACCTCGAAATTTGTTTCTTAGTAACATTCCAGTCCAATCCTTTTAAGGAAAATTCCCTATATTTTGCATTATGTACAGTAGATAAAATGAATAGCCTGCTGATAATCATGATGAATGCAGTTTTCTACACTGATGTCATACATAATTATGTTTGTTAACACTTGATTGTAATCTGATTAGTAAAATATCTTCTGAAGTTTATACAAATAGAATAGTGTGAAATATTTGGGGTTTTTTGTTTATATTTTTATCTGGTTTGATTCATCATATTTTTACAATTCAGACTATCATTGATACTGCATACTGCATTATAACCATTAGTTCTTTGAAAAATAAAAGATTTTAACAAAATTTGATGAAGAAAACAACAGACGTTAAAAATTATTAATTCTCATGTATTTTCGATGTACTTTATAATAATTTAAATATACTTGCTTTAACACATTATTTGTTGGTGGCTGAAGATTCCTTTGAAAACTTCTTATGTAAATTGCTTTGGATATATTGGTACAATAATAAAATTAATGTAAATAAAAAAAGATTGAAAATTTGGGTGTGCATGAGTTTCTATGAAAATCATATGAATAAACAGTGTCTTTGTTCTCGATGTTTTGTTGGGCAGATAGACCTTCATTATGCATATACTTAAAAATTGTAGACTAAATTCAGTATTTTGTTAAAAGTACATGAATATTTATAAAATATCTTAATATAAATATATTAGATATATAAATATTGTAAATATTTTTGATTTTATTATCTAATGATAAAAATAATGACTTTTGCTCGATCATAAATCTAATCTTAAGAATACACTGGCTGTAAAATCTGTACTAATTATTTTTTGACAGGTATTATAAATAACGGATAACTAGGTATCCGGACAAATGAAAGTATTTGCTAAGGCAGATACACAAAATTTAGTTCTGTATCATAAAACTGTTACCCCTGGCCATAGTCGTCTCTCAGTTGTAAGCAGGTACTCTTTAGATGACAGAGATAACCCCCACAGGGGTGTCCCTATTGTCAAATCATTTTAAAGTGCAGTTTATCGCAACTTAACAATGGTGAAAAATACCCACAAATTAACAGCTTATTTGTCCATTTTAATGTTGGGGAAAAGTTTTATGACAACGAAATCATGTGGAGCTGATTTAGGTAAAGAATTTTGAAAAAATGTCGGAAAACCCGACGTCCAGGTCATCTCCATTGTGTATAACGGGGTCAGTTTGTTTCTTTTGTACTGCTGATGTATTTGATACAAAAAATTTAGTAGTCAGAGTGGGCTCCACACGCAAATTAACACTTATCATATATCACCTTACTGTTGTTGTTTTTTAAATAGTTTACATCTTTCATATTAAATTCATTTAAGCAAGTTGGTGTAGCCGATAAACAGGTAAAACAGAAGATGGATACCCACTCCATCGATTAAACTACATCCTTTCAAGTCTAAAGGTTGTTCTACCGATTTATTAAGTCATTTAAAATAATATGCATTTTATGTATCGGCAAAATGAATGTGTCGTTACTTGTTGACATATTTTACCGATTTCTTTTTACTATAAAATTTAGTGAGAACTATGTATAAATGGTTATAGAGATCAAATTACTTAATGTTTATCTTCGGTATTTACAATATTTTGACTGAAATAATAATTACTTTGTATACAATGTATAATTATTGCCCACTTTGATAAGCGGAAAGTAAATATCTAATCACGCGAAAGAAAAGGATCAATTTGTTCAATACAAAGTTAAGCGTATTTCTGATAAACTTGTAGTAATTGTAAAAGATCATGAAATATTTATTTCAGTAATTAAGCTATCTCTGGCTATCATGAGGCTATCTGACCCTCATCAGAGGCTAGGCTGACCCTCGGGAGGAGTTGTGAAAGATAATACATTCTGATCATCTTGTGAGATAATCCACATCATATTGTTCCTCGTACCTGTCATAAATGTACTCATTGTGCTCCTTATTTAGTAAATTCGTCAACTTTCGGATAGTTAAATATGAAATTTATTATTTTTGACTTTGATTTTTTCAGTTGTAATTAGTATACTGAAGTTAAAGAGAGAGTTATATGAAAATGGTATTGATTGTTGATAAAACTTCCTGATTTATTTTGGGTTTTTAAAGTCTATTGTTATTGTCATGTCAAGTAAGTTAGTGTTGAAATGATTGCTATTTATAGTTACACATCATTTAAAAATGACTAAGACTGAAAATGATTTTTCTTTGTTTTAAACAAATTTTTTTTCAAGCATTTATTTTTTGTCGCTTACATAGTTAATCCCATATTTTAAGTTGATTTTAATCTACCATGTTTGAAATATGCAACTTAATATTCTCACGGTATAGTTAAAACCACAAAATTTACTTCAACAGGTTTAAAATCAAAATGATATTAACCATTCACAAAGAGTCTAAGATCATAGTTATTCTAGAAATGTATTTTACCATATAATTTAATAGATTGGATTAATATATAAATAATTATAATGAATGGTACAAAGTTGAGTGAAAGTTTTACTTTCATAAGGTAATTTAACACATCAGCTTTTTCTCCATCGATCCATTTTGACAATGATGAATCTTGGTCCAGAATTTAGGAATTGTGGTACTGGGTAATTCAAATTAAACAACAACTGTGGTGGATTCTGATTAATTACTTAACTTCTTTTACGGAAAATAGAAGAAAATTGCAAATCAATTGTTGTCATGGACCACATCTTTAAAAGGAAAAATATCAGTTGGACTGTTTTCCTGAAAACTTCAGGTGTCCCTCTTTGCATTATTTCAGGCACAAGTGGGATCTTGATTAAGCAGAAATCACCATCTTAAATTACTTGAAAGTTTCCTGAGTCCCTGGCACTGGATCCAACCCACAGTGTGGTGACTGAGGGGCAAGACTGACCCTAAGTCATTAGTCATAATCACTCCACCAAATGAACACCAGAAACAAGATTATTATAGAAGCATTGGTAGTTTATGCTTTGTCACTTGTTTATTCTTTATAAACTCCTTTTGAATATTTTATGACATATTATTACATTTTCAAAGACAAGTCACTTCCTTTTGATATGTCTGAAAACTGATACTTCTGTCACACATCATTCTTTCCATTCAGATCATACATTTGTTTTTAACCCTTTCACCACAGACTTGTGTTCCTTTCATTGTCACTGTTCAAAGTTATGTTAGGGGTTTTAATATAAAAGAACTAGATTTATTCCTAAGTAGGCTGCTTCTGAGTTCACCCAGGCTACCAGTGCAGACCAAGATCATCCAGCATACCGGTAGATCACAATCACATACTCTATTATGTTACAGAAGTAACAGTGAAGTTCCATAAACCCTTTACACGATCCTAAATCATTTTGTTGTGTTAACAATTCTGATTATAAAGAATTTCTGTAAAGTATTCAATTCTAATCAAATAATTTTAAAAGATGAAAAAATCTCTGTTCTTTTTTGTTCTTTTTCTTCTTTTTCCTTCTTTAGATTGTTACTGTAACCATAATATCAAAATCTCTTTTTTTCATCATTTAGATTGTTACAAGAACCACAATGTCATATCATATAGCCTTAAGAATGTTTATCTTTTAAATAAGCATCTGTTATGACACAAAAGATACTTGTTACTGTTACTTGTATAAACAATTGTGTGACAATCAATAAATTAAAACTGTTTAACTGCAGAATATATATAACCCATCTAATTGGAAATTGTTAATTAGATAATCATATTTCCCAGATGTTCATTGACATCTTATATTAGCACTACTATTTTAAGCTTTTTATATCCCTCCAAGACTTCTTAGTCTGTTTCTGTTATTTGTTGCTTCAAACAGGGATCATGGGTCGGAGCCCAAGTAATCAGGTCACGACCATGTTTCTTCATATGACACCAGTACTGGTTAACTATGTCTCTTAATCAACTTCCTGTCAACTTTTTTCTTGACAATTTCAATGATAAATGAGTCAAAAGTTTTAATAATTCTTGTTTATTTCAGGAGAGCGAGCCAGAGATTTATTCCTGCATTCTCGACTGCCGCTAACAGTTCTAAGTCAAATATGGTAAGTTATTAGTATACATGTATATTCAAGGACTTCAGGTGAAAAGTTGTGAACATGATGTGTTAAAAAACAAGGCAGCTCGAACATTTCTAGTTATAACTTGTCACTTTATTTTTATTATACATTGTAAATGTTCATCACTAGTCCACACCCTGTGATTTAATGGTTCAATATTGATTTGAAATCGAGTTTTTCCCACATGCCCGAATAGAAGAAGCCTAGTTGTTATTACTGCAACATCTGGATGCTGAACAAAGTAGCCGAGTAATCAATACACAAATTGACATTTAATGTAGAAAATATGCAGTCTGGTCTACACATTTCTCAACATTGATTTATTTATAAACATGTAGATTATGTATTGTCAACATTCATCATTTTATAAAAATCTTTAAATACATCTACTGTAAATAATGATTGTCTAACGATGCAATTTCCAGGAGGACTACAAAATGTACCTGTAATTTTTTCTTCCTGAAATTAACACTCCCCAAAGTTATTCAAATAAACATAAAGTTCATAGTCCTTCACTGAGGACCCACCAATTTATTATAGCACCTTTATTTAGTGACTGATGTGGTAGATATTTTGGTGTGTTGGTATTCTTCATATTTGACCTTTATGATTGGAACAAGGTCACTAAGGCTTAAAATAGATTTTCCTACATTTTTTGGCTGTAAAGGCGTTGTTTTAAGCTTTTAAGGGACATTTGAACTGTCCATTGGTGTTGCCAGTACTTTGTTAAGGGTTTAGATAAACATTTAACAGTAACGATATCTATTAGTGTTTAGTCAATAATCCTTTACACTATTCTGAATGATATCTTTATGACTTGCTGAAAATTTATCTAAGTGAGAAAGGGATGTGAATATACATGATATTCTGATACTAATATAATCGTTTCCGTACTCGTAATATTCCATTGTAGTATTGTCTGATTTCATTGACCTGTCAATTATGAATACATTAAAGCACTCATTTAAATATTCGACCCCACTTCGGTTTGGTCCGTGTAGTTTACGAGAATTAATGTTCAGTATATAAGTCATTTTTTGAAAGTCAGGCCAGCTTAAAGTGAAAGTTTTCGTTAATTCGCAATAGTGCAGTCGGTTAAGAGAATTTGTGGTTCGATCCTTACTGATGAAATTCTTTTAGACTTTACTCTCTCTTTATTTTTGCAGTATATTTTAATGGAACCGATTTTTTGTGTGTTTTACGGCATTGAAAAGACATTTATTGGTTTTAATCCGTTTTAATTTTAAACATGAATTCTTAAAACATGTTATTTAAAAAAAGAGTATAGACTTTACAAAATTAAGCAAAACATAATAAAACAAAACTAACAACATAAAAAATAATCATGTGTAGCTTTAATAATGTTGAAAGTATTAATAAGAATGAAAAAAACATGGATCAACGCGGTCTCGAACTCAAAACATCTATGAAACTTAAATTATAAACTCGTGCTTTACCCTATTGCGCTATAACGATCAGTACACTTAGTTCATAGATACAAATTAAATTAAATTCCATCGTACAACGTACATCTCACGGAACTTTCCGAAAATCTACCGAAGGTTAATATATTGTGTGCATCGACCGTGTAATCAGTATGTAATTGACAGGTTAATAAAACCAAACAATAATAAAGAAACAAAATATGCGAAGGATCAATTACAATTGATTAGTTGAGGTTTTAGTGGCAATGAAAGGTTACCTATTAAAATGTGCTCGGCCACTCCTTTTACTGTCGATATTCTTTAATGAAACAAAATTAAATGCAGTGTAAAGGATCAATTTCTTTACACTTTATAGGGAAAAATTTTGTTTGACAATGAATTATTCATGGTTCTCAATAACGAATTAAGTAAATGGTAAAATTTACATAACCGCAATTCTGTTTAAGTAAAAAGAACAACCTTGGTTTGAAAGATTATTCTATTGCAATGAGTAAATTAAGTGGAGGAGTGCACATGTTTTAATACGATAAAATTATTTCACTTTAAAAATTCCCGTGATCATGTTTCTAGTCTCAGTAAGGTGCGATGTTTTTACTGAAACTTGAATAATTGCAATTATCGAGCTGATCGTTGATCGAAGGTCTTTGAATATATTCAATATAATGAAAATTTGATACAATATTATTGTGACAAGCGTAAATAATATCATAAATTATCTAATTAATTTTTTTCATTGAAATTAAAGGTATATTTTCCTACACTGAACGATTTATAATAAATGGGTCAATGACTAGAAAAGATTTTTGAGCTACAAATGTATCAATACACTTAAAGAAGGATATTTAAAAAAAAAAATTATATATTTTTAATCAAAACTTTTAAGTGTAATCTGGATTGTTAAAAGATAGAATTAAAGATATTAAATTACAATTAAATTTATAATTGCAAACTGTAGGGGAATTTTAAATTCAATTTGAAATTAATTGTATGACATTAATTAATAATGACATTAATTATGGTCACTGAGACAAAATTGATCTCGGACATAGAGTGCAATGGTCAGTTTGTCTCTCACTGCTGGTGGGATAAGTTGTTGGTCACTTGTTGAGAAATTGGTAATTACTGGTTAGTAACGTATCCTGGAAAGTCGGTTAGGTGGACCGATTGCTGATATATAAGACTAATCAATATTGTGTTGAAATTGGGGAAAAAAATGGACAAACTATTCTTTAAATTTAAAAATATTGATAAAAATTGAAAAACATTTTAAAAAAGTTTTAAAAAACGTTAGCGACACACATTTTTTATCATGTGTAATAAAAATGTCACCGAGCATTTGAATGACAGCATAATTTTGATTTTTGTTTCTATTTTGTCAGGTAATGGTATTGTATCAGTTTGTTTTAACAAAATGGAGACATTAAAAAGGTCATTGTAAACTCTCACGAAAGAGGTTACCTTGTTATATTTATAAATTATTTAAATTGGGACTATACTAACAATTTTACAACCTTCACAAAATGAAAAATGGTAAATAGTTACAACAGGAAATTTGAAATAGAATATTTTTGAAAATAATTTTTATTTAAGAGAGTTTTTATTAATTTGAACTGAACTGTGAAATAGGGTATTCAAGATGCCTATGTATTTATTTATAAATAATTAATGTTTATTATTTATATTAACATTGCATCAATAGAATAAATTTGGTGTGATGAATTGGGTTAAGAAAATCCATTCATAAGATTTTGTACATTGTTGCCCTTATTCTTTCCAAACTTTTTGAAGGAAATACCTGTAGAGTCAAAAATACTTTAGAAAAAGGCATATTCATACAGATTTAATAATTATGTTGTTTACTTAACTCGGTAGTGTTTTAAATTAAAGTGTGGCAACATGGCCAAGTCAGATTAAAGCGTCAGACAAGTAACCATAGGATCTAGCTGTGTGGGTTTAAACCCTGTCAGGGGCATGTCATTGTTTCCTTTTGCAAGAAACTTTACGCCTTCTGCTCAGTACTGGTTGGTTCCAGTTACGGATTCCAGAGTGTGTTTATCAGTGATAGCTTCCAACACAACTGAACTAAAATAAATTCTGTATAAATTAAATAAAGTTTCACACTAGCACTCTTAAGGTCATATGGCAACTTTTCAGCTTTACTGATGGAGAATGACTTTAGGTACTCCACTTTACTTTATTGTAAGTTTTCCTGAGTAGAACTACTGACACGTGAATTCAATTGTCTAAGTTCAAGTGGGGTGGGGACGAGGGGCATTGTCTATGTTCAAGAAGGGTAGGGGGAGTGGAATATTCATTTTTGGTAAAAAGAATTCTATTAAAATGTTGCCTATTGCTTTTATTGTGGTATAAATTTAATGTTTAGTGTTACAATGGTCAAAATTGTATTGTCATGTAGTACCCGATTAAATATAAAAGTTACAATATATTTGTAATTGGTAATGAAAATATCATTCTGTTGTAAATATTATGAAAGGTTATCTTCAATATATCCGCACAATCAGTTGTTAAAGGCTTTAACATTTCAATAGGGCTGATATAACTCTTCTTGAAAGATAATTCACCACTTAAGAAAGAGGTTACCTCAAATCTGCTACTTTAAATACACACCATGTTATAATGCTCTGTAGGAACGGCACAATTTTACCTACTCAATACGTCACATTGTGCTTTTAATGTTTACATTATTGACAATCTGTCTATTTCTTTTGCTTCTATGGTTTGATTTTTTCATATTTTGTCAAACCCCTACTATAGTTACATAGCGCTTTTTAAGTTGCACCTGATAACTGCTTTCCCAGGCTTTCCTAACCAGTAATTGCACCTGTATGAATTGAGGAAGCCACAAGAGAATCTTACCACTGGTATTCCAACCCACCACTTCTGGACAAGGAGTAGAGTGCTCTAACTCTACACCATGCTTCAGTGTTCAAATGTTTTATTCAGCAACATTAGTGTCTATCTGCAATGCCTTAGAGATGATCTGCAATGTTTTAGTTAATTTGTAGTTTGCAGTCTTCAAGCACTATTTAAAGTATCTGCAATATTTTACTGACTCCTATTCTGGAATGGTACCTTTTGTTCTATATGATGGCAGCTTCCAATGTACAATATTCAAGTAAGAAGTGGTCTACATTGTTTTAATAGGATAATGCTCTGAAATGTCAATGTTTTTCTTTATGTCTACAAATGTAGTGGTTTGAACTTTTTTGATAGCTACCTGGTTTTATGTTTTTTTTCTGTGAACTAAATAAATCATACAATTTGTCATTTTCCAATATGATAACAATTTGATGGATACAAATACCAGTATGTTTAAGATAAACATGTAAAATTGCTTGGGTCAAAATCCCTTGAAAAATTTCATTTTTATTTACAGAGAGTTTTTATATCACAGCTTCTGTTTGTGTTGACAGGTACAGATAAGCAAGTGAAAGTTTATCTAACTTCTTTAACCTGTAACATCCTAGATGTTTGTTTGTATAGGAATATTTGCACTTGTTACCTTAACAAGGAGACGTTGGCTCATAAATATTACCATTTCATTTTAAATAGAATGTTAGTAAAGTAAGGATGGTCTAATATGACATCTTGAAACAATATGTTGGTTTCTTCCTGATGTTTAAATAAAGTAGCTGTTAGAGCGCCAGAAATACATTAGTACATGTGTTATGCCCCATATTTTACATTAAATTTTTTAGAGTTAACATTTTTAAATGCATTACTGGCTTAATGTCTTGCTAATATACCAGCTGTATAGAATCTGGCCAATATGGTCATCGAAGCAGTCCAGTCATCCCATGACCTAACAGAACTTTTTAGGACAGGTGCGTCTGTGGCCTAGTGGCCATATCATATGACCTTTACTGTGTGGGACGTGCTAGAAGAAACAAACTTTTTGGAACATTTAATATTGAACATAATTTTATATATTGTGTACATGTATATTACATGATAACTATTCAAAACAAAAAAAGTAAGAATTTGAAATAATTATGTCTCTTATTTGCTTTCTAAATAGAATTTAGACATTTTCAAATCTATAAATTGGCATAAAATTTAGTTTAAACATATTTTATTGCATCAAATACATGTAAAATATTATACAAAGTATAGAGTATACAACAAAAAGCAAATAGTTTGGGCAACAAGTTCAAGCCGTTTAAATTTAACTCTGTAACTTGTAGATGATGACATTATCCACAGGCAAGATTTTTTAAGACCAAAAGCCCCTATCATGACTTAAAGATGATTTTAACATTGTTGATATTCTGATGCAAGCAGTGACTGACAAAATTGTTTTGTTTTGTACTTCTTAATTTTTTTACAAGTTTTATATGTATAAATCTTTGTTCCAAGAGGAATTTTGTTAAATTAATGTAAGGGAAAGGAGAATATGTTTTTATGCACTGAACAAGTACAATTATCTCTTGGCTTTATTTACTGGTAAAAGCTGCAATAAATTTTAAAATCATGAAGAGGGCATTTTTCAAAATGACACATTAACAACATGATGGATTATGTAGTTAAAGTTGGTTTTTATTTATAAACTGCTAAAATATATGGTACACCTGTACGAAAGCTAAATTCTTCTTACATTCACCTTACAAGTTAGGATACAGGCACAAAATTAAATGCTTAATTATCCGTTTGGTTACCCTTACATGGATAAATTTGTGTAGTAGACTAGCGGTGTACATCCTGTAACGCAGAAATATTGCAAAAGTGAAGCTGCAATTTTATTCCGTCCAAATGTATGGCCGCAATAGGCATCACCAAGCCAAGTAGTCATTTTCACAAATGATCTTGAACAACAAAGACTTAAAATATCCTGCAATTATTTTTACCTAAGTTTGAAATGAAATACCTTTAAGCAGCTGTACATATGTTTGCACTTACATGTATTTAGTTCTTTCACTAATACTGTGTTATACTCATTTGACCATAAATTTGCAAAATTCAGCATTATACTTTCGCATAATTTCTGAATTGTTTTTATATTCCTGCATAACTGGATTGTCCTGTCTTTGTATTTGACACTTTCCATTGATAATGATTACTAAGAGATTCAAATTGTTAAAAGTTTGGTCAGTATGGTAAAGTACAGGCTGGCCTGAACATAAAGTGGCAAGTTAATAATTGTTGCTGTTAAATGGGCTTAAAGAAGCTAAATTTAACCATCAACGTCCTGAATTTTTGTTACAGACTTACCCTGTTTCCAATTTGGACTGGTCAATTCAAAATTTAAAGGATTTCTGTATCAAAATACAAAAATTAAGCTACCAGCATTATAGAGCGTGGTCGGACTGCACGGATTTACAAGCTGGCCTGGATCTATAACGGTGGCAATGACTTATCTAGATTTCTTCAGGTTATAGCCTAGATTTTATTTAGGCCATAATTTTGAAAAGAAATATAACATATAATTAATTATTAAATCTGACAGAAACACTAGGGGGGTTTTATCTTTGGATGTACGGTACTAAATATTTTTGTTTAATAAATTATATAGTTGCATAAGCATGTGATTTATTACATCAAGAAAATTTTGTGATAATATTGTATAAATAGTTCAACTGATGCAAATATTTCATGCAGTGGTATAAAAGGAGAAATAAAGAATAAGAAGTTAAAGAAATACAGACAAAACATTGCAAAATAGTTATAGATGTAAAATGAGACAAATTAAATTTGTTAAATATAGTATTTACATGAATCTTTTTACGACAATCACTTCATTTATTGATCTGAGAATGAGAACTGACCTAAATCTTGGGAAAATAAAATCTGTGTTCTTGTATTATTATACATTTTGTAACAAAATCGATCATTTCTCACAATACCTACTTGAATTAATTTCTTAACCAGTTCATGATTGTGGTTAGGAAGATAATTGCATTCTTTCACACACTGGTTGACAGGTAGCAAATATTGTACCAGGCTCTTTACCATATATTGATGTAAATATTGGCCGGCCAAGTGATGGGTCAATTACCAATGATTGATTGCCTCTTAGTACAAGATGCAGATACTTTTCAGCTTGTAGGTGGTATTATGGCTAGCTGGTGTTGGTTTAGCTGATTTGTTGGTACATCAGTAGGTTTTTTGTTTTTGGTTGAGTCACAAACCTGCGGTCATATTTCATTTCTTATCAATCTGATTAAAATCAGCTCCTAATTAATGCTATGCATTAGGATCTGATGAAAATTTCAAACTGCAAATGATCGGCTGACTTTCACAGTTTTGAAAGTGATGTGCTTTTAATCTTAAAAGCTGGAAATTCAATACTGAGTAGGTAATTTTCACAATTTTGTGTTGGCCATATAGCTGGCAAAACAGTCTTGCCCTTACGGTCTCAATTATTTTTTGTTTTTAGCTCGACTATACGAAGTATATGGAGAGCTGTCCTACTGGCCCCGGCGTCGGCGTCCAGATTTCAGATTAAAGTTTTGGTGCAGTAAAATATTTTTCACTATAACTTTGTCATTTCTTAAGGTATCAACTTCAAACTTCAAATATATGTTCCTTATCATCAACCACATTTTATGTGACAAGGTTCATAACTCTAGCACCAATATTTTCAGATTTATCTCCCCTTGAACTTAGAATTTTCCTTAAAAAATACTATTTTTTACTGTTACTTCTTTTTTTCTTAAGGGATCAACCTCATACTTCAAATATATGCACCTTATCATCATCCCCATCTTATGTGACAAGGTTCATAACTTTAGCACCAATATTTTCAGATTTATCTCCCCTTGAACTTAGAATTTTCTTTAAAAAGTATTATTTTTTACTGTAACTTATTTATTTCTAAAGGGATCAACTTCATACTTCAAATAAATGTACGTTATCATCATCCACATCTTATGTGACAAGGTTCATAACTCTAGCACCAATATTGCAAGAATTATCTCCTCATCAACTTAGATTTATTTACTAGAAAAATGTTATTTTTTACTATAACCTTTTTAGTTTTAAAGGTATCTACCTCAAACTTCAAATACTTATTCCTTATAATCAATTATATTTTATGTGACAATGTTCATAACTCTTGAAGTAATTTTACAGATTTATTTCTCTTTGAACTTAGGATTTTCTTTAAGAAATATTATAACTTTGTTACTTTATAAGGTATCTACTTCAAACTTCAAATATATACTTCTTATCATTACATACATGTTGTGTTACAAGGTTCATAACTCTAGCATGACTATTTCTAGAATTATTTCCCTTGAACTTGGAATTTATTTTAACAAATGTTATTTTTTTACTATAACTTAATACATAATTATACATAATTGATTTTTCTTTCATAGTTTTGTCCTCCTTACTCCGTCCAGTATTTTATTAGTCGAGCTTGGCTGTCTCCTGTGACAGCTCTTGTTATTTGTTTGGGTCGTCAGACCAAACAAATAATGGTAGCGAAATTTCAGACTCTAATGCTGTTAATTGCAAGTGCCGAAAGTAGTCCGCTTTTTTGAAGCGGTTACTTCCCTTTATATGTAACACTTAGGCCGAAAATTTAGGGGAGATCACTGTGTAAATATGGTGACATGACAGGCAGATTAATTTTCAAGCAAAATAATTCCTGAATGGTCGAAGATTTCTAATATTGTTTTATTCTTTATAGATATACATGCTTATAGTAAGCGCCATGATTATTTACACAAGTGTTAAACAACAGTTAGCGTCGTTACAAACCCTAACTAGAATAATATGGTTTTCTTCAGGCCATTATCATGAAAATCCGCCGTGGCCGAGGGGTTTGCGTGCTTGCTTAGGAAGCGAGAGGTCTGGAGTTCAAATCCCAGTTACGGCAAATCCTTTTTTTTTCAAATTGTTTAAGTCAAATTAACATTCGATCGAATATCATTGTTGCAATTAGTCTTATAGCCAATCAACTACAATTAAAACGCTGGAAAGCATTGGTGGCAATATACAAAAACAAATTGTTTTATAATCTCACAACCTTCACCTTTCTGACATTCTGAGACCCAAACAAATTCAGCGCCTTCTGTGCTTTGATCATATAACTGCAAACATAACAAAATATTAACAATTTGTTTTACATCCATGGACAGCAATATTTTAATACTTCGTCTAATTCCTTATATATCTGTAAATGACAGTTTGATTGCATGGTTAATAGTTTGATTGCATGGTTAATCCTTATCACACAATGAATGCAAAACAAATGCGGTGGCAATCAGATCTACATGCAAGAAATATCTTAGGTAGATCTAAACTTTAGTCAGATTGGGGTTTTTGTAGCCATACAGGTCTGCTTTCATGTCACTTGTCTAGGACAAGACTAATGCAGTTAATTTACCTTGGCTTCCTGAAAGGTCGTAAGATTGAGGACTTATGGCTTCTTGTTCAGATTTGCCTCTATTTGACTTCTATATAGGTTTGTTCAATTTCTCAGAAAACTTACATTATCTTGGTTTAAAAATCTGATTGATAAATATCTTACTTTATCACAGCTTTTGTTAAAGATTTGAGGTCTACTTCCTCAATGTACTAAAAGTTGGTTAGAAAAGGTTCAGGGCTGTAACTGTTTGAGCAATCCAGGTGTAATTGGTTCCATCATTAGGCAAGGAAAAATACAGTGAAAACTCTGAAAACCGGACCCTCTCCGGATTTGACCAAAAGTCCGGTTTTCAGAGGATTCCGGTTTTCAGAGGTTTTATACATTTATTGATAATCATGATGTGATTGAACAATGACTTTGTTAAAACATTTTTTATTTACTTTTTAACATGTTTATCTAAGTCATATTTTAATTTCTTTTAGCAATTAATGTCTTAAGTAATTTTATTATGCAAATCCATGAATAAAATACAGAAAGTCAGAAATTAAAACAACACATTGTCTGAAATATATCTTTTTAATTGGCTTTTGAAATGTGTAATTAATGGACTTTAGTATTACTATTTTTGCATGTAAAAAATATTTAAAAAAAAAGATCAAAAATTTTAGCAAAACAGGAATCATTTTACAAAAGTTTATAATTCTTTTAGACATTTTATATTTAAAGTAGAAATAAAACAGACAACAAATTAAAAACATTTAGAAAAATCATACCTGTACAGGGAAAGGCACAATTATAATGAAAGAGCTATATAAATTTAATTGACAATAAGAAATAACCCCCCACTTACATGTGTTTCCACACCTGCATGGATAAAAAGGTGATCATTAACTGGTAATTGATCATGTCACCTGTTGAAATACTTTAAAATACACAGAAAGTTGACACTTGAAATTGTTGTCCGGTTTTCAGAGGATTTTTTATGCATGTTTAGCATTAGAAGCCACAGAAAAGCGTCCGGTTTTCGGAATTCAGAGGTTCCGGTATTCAGAGGTTTTTTTTCAATGAACATATAAGGAGAAAATACGGGACTTTTGAAATGGTCCGGTTTTCAGAGGATTCCGGTTTTCAGAGGGTCCGGTTTTCAGAGTTTTTACTGTACTATGCCACAGTTGATCTCTGATATTGAGTTTAAATAGTCTTTAAATTTTGTCTTTTACTGCTGATTTTGAAATCATGCAATTAACAGTTGGTCACTTATGGAGAAATTTATAATAACTGGTTTATTAAGTTATTCACAGAGATATGACCAAAATTATGTAAAATCAGCATAAAAATCATACAAACAACATATTTTAGCGGCATAAATAATTGAGATGTAATTTTAAAAGCTTTTTGCAATATTTACAAATTATATCTCATTCTAGAATATACAAGAATAGACTGTAAAATTTTAATTTCAAATCATTTTACATGCAGTTTATCCTATGAATAGCTTATTTATGTAGTTAAAGATTTCATTACCATATTAAATAACATAGGTATTTCCTCTGTATACTACAGTAAGTGTTACGTGAGAAAACCCAGTCTTATTCAAAATTTCTTTAAATTCATGGCCATGGAAAATAGATGAGATATGATCTGTTTAAATATGACAGTCAGATGTTTAATCATTGTGTAGCGAAGTCAGGTAGGACATCTTGTTTTACATGACACAGATACATTTTAAAGTTGTACTGTGTAATATAAAATGTTGAGGGAAGGGAGGTTATGCATCCGAGTAAATACAAGTAGGTTACAGAGTAAACTCCCTTGGATTTTTTTTAAAATTATCTTCATTACAAGCTGCATCATTCAAATTTTAGTCATTTAACATGTTTATATAGGTCCGATTTAGAATTTATATATAATTAATAGAGCAATATGAATTTTATTAGAAAATCATTGTGGTTATTGGATGCCATTTATTTGATCATCTAGGCCTAGCGTCATCAAAATACAAGAAGAATGGTTAAAATAATTGATGTTTTTTCTGGTTATTGCAAATCAATGGCCAATAAAATCAAAGGTTTCTGCTTATAGAATTTAATGCTCATTACTTGATAATAAAGTTATTGATGTGTAAACAGCATAAATTTTATTAGTCTCTGAATTTTCTGTTGTCAACAATCATAATTTTTTTCATGTTTATTTTTGCAATGTTGAAAATCTTATTGTCGAAACAGCTGTATTTTGTATTTTTTTATTATTCATAGACCTTTAATAGTGTGATTTTGATGCAAAATTATGCATTGACATTCAAAATACATATTGACCTATTACATCAGAATTTGATGATGTCACAATGACATCATCAACGAAGGGTGAGCGTCTGCCTCTCTACCCAGATCAAGTATGGATTCAAGCCTTAACTGGATCATGACCATGTTTCCTAATAAAACAACAATTTCAGAAAAGGAAAGTGTTCAAATAAGCTTTAAGCTTTCAAAAATTAGTATATTTAAATTAACAGGTCAAGTCCTATGTGTGAATTTCAGGTAATAAAATCTATATTTTGACCTCAACAGAAATATATACATTGTACAATGTATATATTTATATTTCAGGAATCTGGCGGACGTGAGCAATGACAATGTTCTCAGTGTAGAGGAGTTTGTGCTTGCTATGCATTTAATATTGAAAGTGAAGGAAGGTCTTCCTATCCCACGAACACTTCCCAAACATCTAGTCCCTAAGACAATCCCAGCTGTAGATATATCAGAGATTTCGGACAGTGAAAGAACTGCTTACCAAAATGTGTTCAACAAACTATCTCATGCACAAATTGATGGTAATATATCTGTGTTCAATTTTTTTGTTAGCTCGACTTTTCGAAGAATATGAGAGCTATTGTAGTCGCCCCGGCGTCGGCGTCAGCGTCCGCGTCTGCGTTGGTTAAAGTTTTTTGTAAAGTCAAATATCTCAATTATTACTTGAGATATTCAATTGAAACTTACAATACTTATTTATAGTAACAAGGTACATCTGATTGACAAGTTTGATAACTCTGCCTACAATATTTACAGAATTATGCCCCTTTTTAACTTAGAAATTTTGGTTAAAGTTTTTTGTAAAGTAAAATATCTCAATTATTGCTTGAGATATTCAATTGAAACTTACAATACTTATTTATAGTAACAAGGTACATCAGATTGACAAGTTGGTTAACTCTGCCTACAATATTGACAGAATTATGCCCCTTTTTAACTTAGAAATTTTGGTTAAAGTTTTTTGTAAAGTCAAATATCTCAATTATTGCTTGAGATATTCAATTGAAACTTACAATACTTATTTAAAGTAACAAGGTACATCAGATTGACAAGTTGGATAACTCTGCCTACAATATTGACAGAATTATGCCCCTCTGGAACTTGGAAATTTTGGTTAAAGTTTTTTTGTAAAGTCAAATATCTCAATTATTGCTTGAGATATTCAATTGAAATTTAAAATACTTTTTTATAGTAACAATGTACATCAGTTTGCAAAATTGCATAACTCTGACTGCAATATTTGCAGAATTATTTGCCCCTTTGAAACTTAGAAATTTTGGTTAAAGGTTATTAAGGTCTTCAAAGATATTTACTTGAAACTTTACACATGCACTTAGGGTCATAATTGGAGGGTCATAATTGTATGTCACTGACCAAGTTCCATAACTCTATCTTGCATTAAAGCTGATTCATATCCCCTTTTCTACTTAGTCTCTTGGTTAATGTTTACATGCAAGTTTTATATATCTCAATAACTATTAAAGATATTTATTTAAAACTTCACATATGCATTTAGGGTCATAATTGTAGGTCACTGACAAAGATCCATAATTCTATCTTGCATTTAGGCTGATTTTTCTCCCCTTTTTCAACTTAGAAATTCATGGTAAAGTTTTGCTTGTAAGCTGTTATCTCAATAACTACTGAAGGGTTTGTGCCTTTTTTGGGACAATTTTATGCATTCATAATAATAAAGCAGTGATTTACTTGATAAAACATCTTAATAACAAGCGTTTGTACCTTTTCTGTCAAATTTATGTATTCATAGGTAATTAGTATTATTATACTCAATAAAACACCCTTGTGACATTACCTTCCGAATAGTCAAGCCAATACTGTATAATTAGACTCTCTCTAAGGCCTATAACATGAATTTATAAAAAAAAAAATTAGCCCTTTTGTGAACTTAAAAAATTTAAAATTATCAAGGCTCTTTTACTATCAAGCACTTAGAATAGTCGAGCGTGCTGTCCTACCGACAGCTCTTGTTTTTTCATTATTTTTTTTCATACATAATTATTTGACACATGTATCTGTTATGATTTCATTTATTAACCATATCATACGAAATTTATACTCTTTGTATTTGGAACAGTCTATTTATTTTAAGGGAGGGGAGTGCAATGTTAAAATGATAAAAATGAGTAGCAAACAGAATAGAACCTTGTCAGCCTGCAGGGAACTGGACAGTATGGCATGGCCATCTCATAGCGCAGGGAGTTTATTTCATGGCTTGCATAAAGTAAAGCCATTATCTTAATAAAAGGTTCGAGAATAAAAAAGTCAAAGTCCTGATATTTCAAGGGATGGGGAAGTTTTATTGCAGTTCAATGAAGCACAGGTTATTACAGTCATCTGTGATATTAAACTCATCATTTCGAAATGTGAAGATAAGATAAATGCATGATTGTCACGTATTAAATTCACCATAGTGAGATATCAAACTATAGTCTTGTTACTCACTTTCACAACTGTTGTTTATTTCTCAGCCATTCAAGGGAGACAACTCTTATTGGAGTCAGCATTGTCAGGGGAAGAGTTGTCTCATATATGGGACTTGTCAGATATAAACAGAGATGGACAGCTGGACAGAAATGAATGGAATGTGTCATGTCATCTTGTACGACATCTAAAACAAGGTATTAAAATTCTATATACATATATAGTGTAATGTTCTCTGACATGAATAGTTGTTAACATACAGATTGTTTTATCAAGAAGTATGTTGTGAAGGGCATAGAGTGTCGGGTGTCACTGAATGGGTAATGCTCGGAACTAGTAATCTATTGCTCAAACCCCATCAGAGACAATGTCATTTACTTGAGCAAGAAACTTTACACTCATGGCTTAGAACTGGTTGGTTCCAGGAATAGATTCAAGAATGCCTAAAAGCTTATAGTCTTCTACACATTCAAACTAAAATAAATGCTATATAAACTATAATGGCATACAGATGGATACATATGGACAATCAAAATGTTTTATTTCCATGCCACTATATGTATACAGCATTGGCACCTGTAAACTTTAAAAGAAATTGGAAATTATACCAGCAAAATACAGTTAATTACTGTATTATTGACCTGGTGTTGTCAGAGAATTAAAGCTCTCATTAATATTTGTTTACCTTACTATCCAACGCTATGGTTAAATAAAATGAAATTGTCAGATTGATTAAATGTTTGATCTGCTAATAGAAATTCTTGTTGTTGTTTTTTTGTTTGGCAAAGTGATTGAAAGATTTTAAATATTTTGAAAGTATAATTAAAAAGCTTTGAAGTAGGTCTTTCAGCCTACATTAAAACTTGTTTGACAGTAATCTAAAAATTGTACAGAATATGAAACTATAATTATATGGTTATTATTTAACCCTTAACCTGCTGAAATTGTGTAATGGACTTGCCCTGCTTTGAATTTGGAACAGTCCATTCAAAGTTTCAGGGATTTCAGTAACAAAATACAATAGATTAAGCTTCCACAAGTATAGAGCCTTGTCAGGGTTCACAGTAATACAGACTAGCCTGGCTCTATACTGGTAGTAAAGGCTAATCACTTTTGGATCCAGCAGATTGCAGGTCTAAGGATGTGAAGATAGTTGATATATATGTTGGATTCATCAATATATGTATAATAGTTATGAGTGCTAATTTGTTGTGTTAACTTTAGGTGGAAAATTATCTGGTCCAGTGAATGTTTTCCAGTTGATACCTCAATGTCTATCTCCGGTTTGTTACCTCGCAAGAAAACACAGGTATGATATAATTCTTGAAAAAAAAAACAATATCAGTTTTTTTTAAAATGAAAGTATTGCAATTAAAAGAAAATTACAAGTTTCGCTGCAATGTTCTTCTTGTATTTATTTCTGTAACTTCGATTTATCTTGATTTTGGATTGTTCATGAAAAACAGGAATTTAAATTTTTGTGTCTTCAAGTAAATATTTGTTGTTGATAAATACATGACCTCTATACATGACCTCTATACATGACCTCTACTGATTTATCATTGAACAAAATGTTATATTTGCTCTCTTATAATAACACTTGACTGTTGCTATGATAGATAAATGTTTCTTATTCTTGTATTGTATAGCTACTGTTGACAATATACTTACTTTAATTGAGTGTTGCCAAGTATCAAAATTTGTTTTAAAACTAGCAGAGATTTAAGATAATTTAGTGAAATAATTCTGGTCTTTTCTTTCATCTGACCTTGTATGTTTTAAATGTTGAAACATACATTATCATTAAAGTTTATTTTTAATATTCACTAATCTGTTATCAAATTGAAAATATGTCAATACTCATTTATTCACTCCTAAATTAACATTTCATTATCTAGATTTTTAGAGGTACTTGATTGATTAGATTTTCTTGAATAATTGTGGAATATGTTCTGTTTTTAAACTTTTAGAGTATGGCTTAAAATATTAGAATTTTCTTGGGTATGTTTTCATGTTTGATTTTTGTTTTTTGTTTTGTTTTTTGTCAAGTTAAATTTTAGATTTCTCAAAGAATTTTTATGCTGACCTTGAAAAATCTTTTTTACATTGTTTGCATTGAGCACAATATTGTGACTTAAAATTTGATACCTATTTATTGTTATTTATGAGCGGGAATTTGAATATCAAAATAAGATGTTTGAAATCATTGATTATCTGGGACAGTGTACAATACAGCAGATATTTTATAGATTTTTACTTGCACAAAAAGGAGATTGCGGTGTAACCTGTTATGGACACATGATATATGAGCTGTTGAACCTTTGTCTTTAATTTTTAATGTAATATTGTTTTGGGGATAAGTACAGCAGGAATAGTAATATGTCAGTATAGAAGAACTATACTGGCAATAAAGGATTATTGAATTTTCTCTTTTAAGTTTAAACAAAGGTGTTTGATTAGATTTTCCAGAATAACTGAAGAACATGTTCTGCTACTGAAATTTTAGTCAGACTTATTTATTATAGCTGATACATGTTATTGAATATTTTGTGCATTATATAAATATGTGGCATATGAATTTTGGTGAGCTTTTTCTGTAATCCTGCGAATTTTTTTTCGCTGTTGTGTGTATTGTAACTGAAAGACTTCTTGTGGTTTTCAGAGTTGAAGAGTACAACAAAAAGAAACATCATCTTATGACATTAAAGGTATATATATATATTTTATTTTTAATCGCAAAAAAAAAACGTTTCTATTACTGCAACATATATTTTATGAAGTTTGCTTCATACAAGATGCATGTATTTGAAAGTTTTGATATTTGTAATGCTGCAATGCATGACTAAATTTCAAGGAAATTTGATCATATTTATGTATATAACTTATATCAAATTAGGATGAAGTGAAAATGCAGACATAAAAAAATGCACAATTTTCCTTGTTTTGAATATTTAAGTTGAAATTCAAATACATGCATGTGTATTAAGTTGGAATAGTATTGTAATACAGATGTGATGTTTGAATAAGAGGGCTTGTAAATCAGTAGAGTTAATATAAAATTGTTGCTTATAATGACCTTTGAACAACCTCCCAAAGTTCTGAAGTGGATTGTAGAAAATTAGTATTAGTTTACTCACATTAATCTGTCCGTTTATATTGGATTCCTGACCAAAAATAAATATAATATATTGCTTATATCTCTGACTTTATGTTTACTTTCATTTTGAATGGTACTCCATAACTACCATTTGGCAACTAATTTTGCATACTTAGAGCTACTTTAACTTTGGTCATTAAATGCTCCCTCCCTGGTTTTGAATAATCTTTGTTGTATTTTAGCTGGGCATGAGTCTAGCAATGATTGCAATTGTGGGAAAAATCCTGGTAGTTTTCAAGCAGTAATATTACATATTTGTTGGTTGCCTGTCAATGAATTACATTTCAAGTGATCTATATATAGATTATATTGACACCGACCTTTAGAGGTCATTGAGGGACATAGAATTTTGTTAGTATTTTACCTTCCATGTGTATATTTTGTCTAGGACTGACTTATTCTGAAATCAGTTGTCATAGCATTTTGAGCTATTATAAAGGCACATTTATTTAAATCAGGATTTTATATAAAAAAAAATCATAAAGATGGAAATACAGAGTAAGTATGAGTATACTTTTTAATAATTAACACATTTTTTAAAAAATTTTTTAGTAATAAAAGATGAACTTAAAATAAAGTGATTTCAATTAGATTATAGTTAATTTATTTTTAAACACTTTAGATGTATGTGAATTGCTTTTAAAAGCATAATTTCAATTCAGATATTGAACAACATAATTTATGCTTTCTTGTCTTTTGTAACATTGTTTTCCAAAAATATTTCTGAAACACAAAAGTGAAAATTATCCACAGTTCTGTGTACAAAAAGGTGATGTGCTAAGTAAAGTTATTTTTTATGAGAATCAGTTTTAAGCATAATCATTCTGTAATATTGTTGTGGAATTTCACATCAGTTTGACATTATCAATAATCAATATTTGGTTTATAAGGATTTAAATATCTTATTGATTTGATGATTGATCTATATTGAACAATGATTAATGTATTGATGAATTGTCAAAAGATAGGGCGCAAAAATTAAGCTGATTGGTGTTATAGTAGTTTACATGTTTCCCTTTTCATTGTTTAAAGACCATTGTTAAGGAAAGGAAAGGGTGTATGAAGTGATGGTAATATTGGTTATCAACATTTTAATAACAAATAATTGTTTTTGTTCCACATCAGGAGAGGCGTAAATCACAGATTGATAGTGAATCTAGGAGACTTGAACTGTTGAAGAAAAGATTTGCACTTCACAAAGAACTTGTAAGTATCATTTATTTTTAAATGTTTTGTTTTTTCAGTAGGGTTTTTTTTCTGTCATTTTTTTTTCTTTTGAGGAAACAGTAGTATGCTTTGAGAGAGAAAAGGATTCAGATGCCTGGAGTCATTATTTTATTCTAACTTTTGATTTCAGATAATTCAGATGCCTTAAATCATATATCTAACTTTTGATTTCAGAATGTTAATTTTGATAAGGTTTTAAGGTGTGATGTGTGACATTATAATCTTCATTTCTAGTTGAATAATTCATTTATTGTTAACCCAATCATAACAATATTGGAACTGAAATGGCAAAGCCTATGCCACTTGCAAGGTTGCAGAACCATGTCGCCTCAAAAGACACTTAGAATTCTTACTACTCAATTTAAGTATTTTGACTGGACTATTTCGAATTTGGCACAGTCACAGAGCAAGTCCATTTATTATTTCTGCTGAATATTCATAAGCAGTTATAATATTTACTAAAATCTAGATATTAAAATGTTTAATGTATTATAGTACGAGTGTTCAAAATCGACGGAGGGTATAACAGTTCCAGAGGAAGAGTACAATCTCTACAAGGAAAAGGAGGAGAGTAACATTGAGAAAGTTGAAGCTGTTATATACAGGTTGGTTGAGTACTTTCTTGCCCCTCAGCGCTGTGGGTTCAAATCCCATCAGGGACTTTTGATTCTTTCATGTACACTAGTTTTCTTTGGGTTTACTTTATATTAAAAGTAACAATGCACTTAACATTTACATGTGACAGGATATTTATTAACATTTCATCACGTTTGTATCTTGGAATGCATTTGATTAAATTTTTTCTTTTTAAAGAGTCATACAAAAGAATCTAATTATGTTTATCTCTCCAAACGTGCACATAAATATTATCTTTGAATTGTGTGATAAATGTTCTGTTTAATTAAATTTTTATGTTTTTCTTATGTGATTTAATGAAGATGAATTGTCAAAAGAAAAAAAAATGACTTTGGGAATGTTGCAACATAAGCACATGCAATAATGTACTTTAACAAACAGTGATTGCCTTTATGGTCGTTTCTTTTGTTATTTGTTGATAAGATATTATTTAGGGATTCATTTTCATCAAATTTAGATCAAGAAAACAGTATTAATGATAAATAAAAGAAAGATAAAGAAACAGAAAAAAGTCTTTCATCTTGCTGTTTAAATTCAAAATTAATTTGAATTTTCTTGTTGAAGAAGATTATCATTCTAAAAAGAGTCATCTTGCTGTAAAAAATTTAAATGTGATTCCTCTATCTTCACCCTTATGTAGAGCTTGGCTGAAAAAAGGCGTCTTGATGTTAAAGTCTCAAACGTGAAACCTTCCATCTTTGTCCTCAATTAGGAAACAATTCTAAAAACAGTCAACTTGCTGTTAAAATCTCAAATGCTACAACCCTTTCTTGTCCTATTCTTGTATCACTGTCGTTACTTCATGTATAGAAGGTTTTTAAATATTTGATTTATTTATATTATAGATTAAAGAAGGAGCATGAGAATATACGTCAGCAGACGGTAAAGGTTATACTCGGTGAACAAGGTAGTTTACAGGAAGATGCTAGACTTGTCAAGCTAGAACAAGAAGATGTGAGGCAAAAATTAGCCACTTATCATACCAAAGCTACCAAAGATCCTGATCCATTTCATCAACTCTATGAACTTAGAAGAGGTATTAATATTCACAATTTTTCAGTTCATTTGCCTGTATTTTTTTTTCATTTTTTTTTCTTTCTTTTTTTGTTATAACAAGTAATGCTAATTTGAATGAGCTTTTGTGTATACCTTTTGTTAAGAGCATGTATATGATCTTAATGGGAAATCACTTTCCACTTTTTGGCTTAATATGCCTTACTTCATATTCTTTATTAGTTTTCATTCATTCTCATGAACATAGATTCAAATGTCAAAATCCATTAAAATGTAGAGCTGTAGAGCACATGAATGTAATTTTGGCTTGTTAGATGATTGTTTTAAAATTTTATAGATCAAATGCATGATAATTTGTTTTCAGATTTAAGAAAGCGGAGCACGCTTTCCGAGGGTGAGGAACCAGAAGTTCATTTCCCATTTACAGCAAACCCTTTTGATAAGGAATCCCTTCAACCAAAGTTTTCCGGCCACTCAATATTCATATCTCCCAACCCTCGTGTATTCAACAATAATAACAGTCACAAAGAGGCAGCCATTTTGAAGGAACTTTGTGGGTTCGGAGACGGGTTTGTAGAAAAGTGGTGTGACGGAGTGACAGTTGGCGACCTTGACGTTGATCCTATATTCATGTCAATAAATGGTAAGGGAAAGGATTTTGTATACTTAAGATGTAGAATATTTTAAAATATGTTTGTCTTTATATTTTAGTTATATTATTAAATACAGTTAATGGAATAAGAGATTGAAATAGCTTTGGGAACAGATTTTTTTATGATTTTTAGTTCGACTATTTGATAAGAATAAGTAGAGCTATCCTAGTCACCGGAGCGTCGGCAATTGCGTAACTGCTTATGTTAAAGTTTTTGTAACACGTCAATTATTTTCAAAGTCCAAGAACATATGGCTTTGAAACTTTGCACACTTGTTCAACATGATGACCCTAACCTATAGACAGGATAAGGTAACTCTATCAAGCATTTTGACAGAATTATGCCCCTTTCAACTAAGAATTTACGTTAAAGTTTGCATACCACCTCAGATATTTTCATATTCCATTGACATCTGGCTTAGAAACAACACTTCTTTGAGAGCATTATAGGACTCTTTCCAAGGCCTATAACTGCAACATGGATTTAAAGAAAAATTTGGCCCTTTTGTTTAACTTTGTTAAATTTAACATTATCAAGGCATCTTTTACTAATAAACACTAAGAATAGTCAAGCGTGCTGTCCTACTGACAGCTCTTGTTTAATATATGTTTGATTTAATATGGAACAGAAGACATGTACAGTCATATTCTCAGTTGTGAGTTAAGTTTGTAGAAGAAACACAAGTTTCACAAACAGTGTGTAAAAGATTTCTCTAAGGTGATTTTACCTGTTAATGGTGGAAAAATGTTAAAATATCAGATCTTACTTGCTTTTTATAACATTATGACTAATGCAGATTGCACAAAATAAAATGAATTTTGATATTGAAATTTTGCCTGATATCCTTACAGTGCCAATGGATAACCGTTGTTGGTCCGGTGTTAACTGGTCAGAGACCGGTAATGAGCAGGTTAAAGGGTTACACCAGAAACTGGTTGATCTAAAAATAGAAATGCAGAATCTTAACGAGGATAATGGCGGACAGTTATTGTTTGTAAGTAAATTGTGGATCCCTAGATAATGTGGTGTCTTTTATTTCAGTTATATCTAAAATCTAATCGTTTCTTGTAAAATATTCATGTCTTTTCTTGTGTCATAAACATTATGTGTATTCCTAATCCTTTTGTTATGTAATGTGTAATGTATTCTTGTGACATATACATACTTGTGTAATTCTTTCTTCCTGTACATTTTCTCATATAGCTAAGTGCTAAATTTTATCATACCCTTGTGCAACATTGTCACCTGAGATTTAATATGATACAATTAATTATGAATGTCTTACCTGTTTTAATCTTCATTGCAAAAATATATCAAACAATTATAACATATAACTCCATAGAAATATATGTAACATTTCTTTTTGGGTCTCATATTGTTTTCTTTAGATTGAGAATACAATAATTCATATCTACCTTACTCGAGTAACACAATGGTTTTCTCCCTTTCCTTTATAAAAAGTTTATCAGGATTTTAACTGTAGTTAGTTTATCTCTCATTCTCTGTATGCAAATTAATTGTAAATGATAATTAAATTCGTAGTAGTGACATGTATTGAGATTCTGTGTGTTAGTTTTACTTATGAACCTGCATGTTTACTGTCATGAGAAAGACAGATTTGCTGATTGCTCTGTTAAAATATGTCGCCTTACAGTAGTTTGATTATGATGAAAGCTAGATGCTATTTTGAAGTCAGCTTCCTGGAATAAACTGGTGCTGGTCTGTGTCATGTGATACAACCATGGCTGTGACTCCAGCAAAGATCGTACCCATAATTTCTTGTCTGAGAGGCTGACACCTTAACCATAAGACTTATCTGTCCCTTTCTCTCATCATTTGAAGAAAAAAAAAACTGACACATGCCATAACGAAACAAAATGGAAACAAAAAATTATTCATGAGCTCCTATTGTTGCACTACAAGAACAAAATGTGGGTAGATTTTAAAGGTACTTTTTCATAGTTCACAAAGATTTTGATTTCAACTTAATTTGTTTTAAAA
Organism: Ruditapes philippinarum; assembly: GCF_026571515.1. NCBI lineage: Eukaryota > Metazoa > Mollusca > Bivalvia > Venerida > Veneridae > Ruditapes > Ruditapes philippinarum. Next base: position 77,738 of record NW_026853660.1, on the reverse strand, counting down.
CATATTTGTGGTTATACATAAAAATTATATAAAACATGTGAACTTAGAGCTGATAGTATGACAAATATCGCTGGTATTATTTTTGTGTGTGTGTGTGTTTTTTTTTTTTCCTGCTAAAATTCTGTCATGACTTACAAGGATATCAGTCAATGGGAAATTTTATATTTAACTGATATACTTCCAAGTATTATATAAAAAAAGGTCTCTCAGTCTGAAATATGAGATCATATGCACACTTTTTTGTATTATACTGGAAACTGATATTTTTATGGATGATTTTAGGTTTTTCTATTTAACAAACAAAATAATATTAGTTAAAACACAAAAAAATTGATACAAGTGGTCACATTTCTGTATTAAAAAAAACAATAACAAACAGTTGATTTGGAGAACATTTTGAATTTTTACTCTGACACCTTATAAAAAACAGTTGTTACCTTTAGTGAAGTAATGGGTTAACTTCCATTTAATTATATTAGGAGTTAACCTGTTACTGCACTAAGTTGACACATTGTGCTAATTTAAAATATGCAGATAACATTGTTTTTTAAGTAGAGAATTGAAATATAAAAAAAATTGCCCTAAGGCTTTCTTTTAATTTATAAATAAATAGGGTATCTGTGACATTAATGATCTTAGTAAAAGAGATTTGTATATTATTTCACAAGATAATGCAAAAGTGAAAATGAAAATCGCCACTCCATTATTCCCACAGCTTAAACTAGATAAACGCTCCTTAAAATACTTCAAAAACAGGCTAAACACCTTAAACCAAAGTTTCAGTACATTGTGAAGCATTTAATTTTCTATTTAGTTTCCACAAATAGGCCTATTTTATTTACTAACTTGTAAGGATTACAAAACAATAGTACAATAAAAAATCTAGAATAAAGACTGTAAGATTTTAACAGTGGGTAGGGTCATATTTAATTTCAACACTTTATGGTCGACTTAAAGTATTGACTGGTTTTCCAACTCCAACAAAGCTTTACTGAGTGGATAGATATAGAAATGTTTACCCAGTCTGTCATCAAGTTTTTGGCCGCTGATCATTTGGAACACCTTTTGTTTTAAAGTGATAACAGATAGTAGCGCTATCTCAACATTTTGGATAATCTTCTGTCATCAAGGTTAGTCTCACTGATAATCTGCCTTTTTTTATCAATTTAAAAACTTGATATATTTTATAATCATATAGTCATAAATTATTATTGAAAAATTGACAATGCATTAAAATTTAATGCAAAATTACAGAATGATATGTCTGTAAGGAAGTTTCAAAATGTCTTTGAAAGTATTGGTATATTTGATGAAGATATTGTATTAAATTATTTTTCAAACCCTAGTCCTTCTAAATCGTAAACAGTCTATTATAGCATAATAAGGATTTTTATTTTATGTTAGTATACTTACTAAGGTTGGAGAAGCTTGCAGTATAGGGCTTGGTCAGACTGCACAAAAGTGTGCACCTGTTTGGTGCGACACAACTGTAGCTGAAATTACATAATGAAGGAGTTATATCCATTTTGCACCAATCCATTGCTGCACACTTACTGAAAGGTGGCTCACTCCAGTATATTGTTAGTTATTTTAATTTGGAGCCACAGATATAGAAATTACTCCATTCCTGAAGATGGTGCAAATTAAAATTACACAGGACTTTTGTTTTTAAATCTGAAAGACTTGTTCATGATTTTAGATTGGGTAGCATGGGATTTAACTTGCGATACCTAGGGTTTTGGTCAGAGTTTACTAGGCCACTATTGCCCTCTTGCCTGACTGTATTCTGCTGACATAGGTGTTTTATTATTGCTGCTAGCTATGCCTAGTTATCTAAATTTATTAAATTATAACAACCTTATTTGGTACTATATGACTGCTTCATAAAGAAGAAAAAGTTGTAAACTAAATGTATACCTTTTAAAGTTTGGAGAAACAGCTCTTTTAATGTTGGCAGGTAAATAGAGTTATTATTGCAAAAACAAATATAAAAAAAATTAAACTTAAGTCTACCTTTCACTGCAGATAACATTTTTTATGCAAGATAATGCACACACACATTGAATCTCTACAAATAAAAAAAAATAAAAAATCCTTAAAGGACATGATTTGATTTTCACATTCCACGTAGACATAATGTTAGGAATATTTATGGTTTCAGAGAAGGTTTGTACAGTTTGAAGTGTTCAACAAACAAGTGTTATCTATTTATACCACCTCCCAGCAGTCTACTTTATATACATTATCACAATAAATACTGATTCGGATAAGAACAAACGCCTATTGTGTGTCAAATTGTCAAAAATGAATATGCTGTTAAAAAACCATAAAAGTGATCCAAAGCTCCTGTTTAAGTACTTTACACTCAGTATAGAGACAAATATATGTATATGAGATAAGAAATAGGCTGCATTTTTTCAGTCACCAAACTGTGTGTCAAGCATATTTAAATGGTCATTTATCATGCAAGCTGAAATGAATTTGATGAGCCTCTTTTAGGGGCTGCAACAGCTAAAACTAAAAAAAAACGACCTTGAATCTTTTTCTCATGGGTTAAGCAACTTTTGGATCAATCTTTGCCAAAATTGATAGTGAACATTAGACCATACTTAAAATTGTTCAAATAAATTTGTTTAATCCCCTGTTAAGGGCCCACAGTGAAAAAAACTTTGGAACACGTTCTTGTATACCAATGTAACATTTATTCAAGTGAGCAATGCAATGGGCTATTATGACCTGTTTGTTGAAGGTTGAATTTTAAGTGACACTAACACTGTAAATGTCAACATTCCAAGTAGACCAGTAGAGGACTGCTTTGGACACCCCTCAATTTGGTGCCCACCTTGCATTATTATAGGTAAAAAAATGGAGTGGCACTAAATAAACTCACTAACTCTTACTTTGCAAGTTGAATGTTCAGTGACATGCCAAAACAGTTAATACATTAAGATATCTGATAAGATTCTGAAATACTAAAGGTGTTTTATTTTTGCTATGAGTTTAATAGCTACAATATATAACTTCAAGAATTTTGTTGAAAATTATAATTTTGTGTCCAAACCTTAGCATAAAAACTCTATTGTCATTTCTTATGACCATATCAAGAACAAAACCAATTGTTGTTAATTAAACATTGATTGATTGGTTATTTGTTATTTATTGTACAGGCAGCATGTACTGTGGTCAACACACCTAGTTTTATGAGAATATAACGTCCAGCTGATTGAACCCCATTGGAGAGCTTTGTCATGCAACTTTTACTTTTTGCTTCAAACCTAATGATTATTAAACAAATAAATGTCAGCGGAACTAAATTGATGAGTTATTACTAATTTTTTTTTTAGAGGAGAAAATTTTTATGATTCAGTTATTTGTGTTATGTATTGTCATATTTTGTCATAGCATACTGTTAACTTAAATTTGTATATGGTTATGGAACTTATCTTACTCTATTTTGACACAGTATTTAAAATATTTGATAAGATTTGATAAATTGAGAATATCACTGAACTACTTCCTTACATGTATAACAATTCTCCCTTTGGCATTTTGTCTATATATTTAAATATTTATAAGTCTGATGTTTATTTCTTTGCATTTGGAAGTAGATTTATTTATTTTAACCTTTGCATGTTTGCAGAGATATTGACAGACTAATATGGCATCAGTATGGAGCCAGCTAATTCTTCACATCCCACCATTTCAGATATCAAAGTCCCTGAAAGAAACCATGGAGTGTTCCAAGTCCATTCCACAAATCTAGTTGATAAAATTTTAAGTAGTAAACTAAATGGTACAAAGTTTGTACAGGGTTGATCCTTTTTCCTTGCCGTTTCAGATAAGCTATTAAAAAATAAATTCTCCCGTTTGATTCTTATAAAGTTTGATTCTTATAAAAAAAATATCTACTGAAAAAAACTAACACCACACCTGCAAAATATCTAGATTCTTGAAATGTCAAAGGCAAAACTATAGAAGTCAGGAATGATCTGCACCATACCAGTAGATTTGTATGCCACTGAAACAAGAAAATATTGTAACCATACCCACAGTGTTTGTAACAATAAAACTTGATGCTGAAATATGAAACTGATCCAAATTAAGTACTATGAAAAAACATTAAAAAACATTTAAATAAATTCTCCAGTTCGTTATTTATTGTACATATGGCTCATTTTTTTGATAATCAGAATGATAGGCTATTATGCCTGACGAAGAGGCCCGAGATTTTGCAGTTGCCCTTTCACAAAATCTGATTTCATTCCATAAGGGGTGTCGCGCTTCGGCGCGGACACCAAAAATACCATTATTTTGAAGATCTTGAACATAGATTTTGGCAAAATGGTTCGTAATACGGGGAAGTCAAAGACCGGGCCCGCGAAGCGGGTCCGGTCTTTGGCTTGCCCGGCTATAGACTACACGTGTATATTTAAAAGAAAATCAAATAAAAACATTTCAAAAATATATAGAATTCTATACCTATCAATGAAATTTTCAGTGTCATTCTACTCGGGTGCTGCCATTTACAATGTAACTCAATGATAAAAGGCGTGGTATTCGATAACGGAACAAATCTCAACTTTCTAGAAATGTCAAAGGAAAGACTATAGAAGTCAGTAATGATCTAGACCATACCAGTAGATTTGAATGCCATTGAAAAAGACAATATTGTAACTGTACCTACAGTGTTAAAACATGATGCTGAAATATGAAACTGATGCAAATTGAGTAAAATACCATAAATTTGAAGATCTTTTAACATAGATTTTGGCAAAAATGGTTTGTAACATTTGCTTGGTATAATTATGGTTTAGCAAGTCTTTATAAGTCTTAGAAAATGTATCAAATCTCTCTGAATTTAAGTAGGTACAATAAAATGACAGGAAAAAAAATGTATGCTTCACACAATATTGTCACAGATTAGCTGCGACCAATGTGTCTTAAATTATGGACAATCATATCACCAATATCCTGATTTCATATCCTTCATGTAATAATTCTGCTACAATGCTGTAGTCTTGGTGAGAGTTTTTCATTTTAGTATTACCATTGTTTGTATTGTCAATGCTCGGCAACATTGGAATGTCTACCCCACTTTTCTGCCGTATATCCATTTTGATTTCTGTTTGTTCATTGATAAATAATACTTGAAGAAAAAATATTTTATTTGGAAAGGAGAGAGGTTTAAAGAAGAATTAAGTAAGTTGTGTTCTTACATTTTTCAGGTTAATAAAAAACAAATGTTAAATGTTTATTGCTATTGTGTTTAATATTTTTGATGTTAAAGAATTTCATTAAATTTGATTAAAACTGTTGGATGGCTGAAGACGCCTTGAATATACTGTTTGATGGCTGAAGACAATTTAAAACACTGGCCTTTAATATAATTACCAGTTTTATAAGGTAACAATTTATACACAATAGATTTATGTTGGTCGACAATGCCTTAAAGGTCAAGGTAACACTTAAAGGTCAAGGTAATACCTAAAGGCCCAAATTTAAAGGCCCAGTTAGAAATCAATTGTTTGATCTTTTTAGCATGAAATCATTGAATCTATTTTGATTAATTTGTACATTACAGCCAATTAGGTCAAAGTTATTTAGTTTTGTAGTTTATTTCTTATAAAATATATGTTTTTAGATCTAGCTGATAGGGTGATTTTTAACAAATATTTGTCTGGGATTATGCATGGATTTACATATTTCATTTAAATACAAGAATTAGTGAAATTGCTTTACAGTTTTAATCTTGAGAGAGAGATTAATAGATTAACATTTCACTAATACAAACTTTAAATAAATAGGTCATAAATTTCAATTAATGCTTGCAGGTGAATCAAAAAAAGATAAATATTCTATAAGAACAAATTCAGGATATTTTCTTAAAACAGCTTACATAAACATGTTCAGCTGTCAATTAGTGCCATCTGTGACCAAAAAAAGGTCCTGTGTCATCAGTGTAGAAAGAGCCATGCATGATCCTGATCATCAATGAAGCTGACTTAAAAGACTATGTTGGCTGCTTATTTTGAGCGTTTTGTTATCAAACTTCCAACAACAAGTTAATAAATTGACTGCAGTTGGTTATACAAATGTAACGTGGAAAGGACTAAAATTAGTACTCTTGCATCAACAGAGAACTTTAACTATGGTTTATAATATGAATAAAGATAAGCAGGGAAATTGTTAGATATAAAAAACCTTTAAGCTTTATGTTCAAGTCTTGGCTATCATCATCAATGATTATTATTATTTTTTATATAATGCTTTCTGTGTTGATTTAAAGTATGCATCTAAACATACAAGGTATTACAACATATACGGTACTTCTGCTTCTTTTAGAAAAAACAATGGTATTAAGATTCATGTAAAATATACAAAATTGAATGATTTTCTGGCTAAATCAAACACTTAAGACTATCTTTAAACAATTTCTGGCCTGTTAAATAAGAGATATGTGATTGTGTTGTTATTTAATTGTGTTATTGCCACATGAAATGCATTTGTCATCGAAAATAAATATATGATTGATGTACATACATGATGGAAGCATGAATAGAACATATGTTACCAAATCTTTAACACTTGCTTACATTCCCGCTTTTATGGCTATTACATATCAATATAGATTTAGTTATTCTACAATATATATATATACATAGAAACAGTTTACAGAAATGACTAAAAATTTACAGGTACTTTATCAAACATTTAGTGCTGAAATACCCAATCTTTTGAAGGATATTATTTCATGTGTTTTGAAGGAATATTGTATTATTTTATTTCCCTATTTGTGTTTGTATGGTATATATTTCAAGTATGTAACATGTTTTGCTAGATATTTACACTTCTCATATTTCAGTGTTAAATAATAGGAGATAAAAATCTGAATGTCATCTTTTCATTTTAACTTGTAAGATAAGATCAAACTTCATTCTTACCTCATGGTTTAATGTCTGCCGTGTTTGCAACAGACGGGTTGCTGACAAGACTAGTTAATTGTTTCTTCTCCAATAGACAGATAGTCATTTACAATATCATATTGTTTTAGTATAATATACCTGCTTAAAACTTCAGTTTTGAAATGTTATTTAACCAAATATGGGTTATTGTGTTTATTAGCACTTTGCATGGGCATCAAATCAATAGAGTAAAAAAAAATAGTTCAAGTTTTATTAAAAATATCAAAAATATCAACAGAAAATAATTATTATATTTTGTGATAATTAAAGTACAATAATTGGGTGATTACAATACAGTCTCTGTAGAGCAACACTGCTGTTGGAAACAAAGGTTTTGGTTTTTGCTGAGAGGTGTGGTCAGTTATTGAAAGGTTTACCATACCTACTAAACAGGCACCTATAGAACCATCATTCTTTGCAGCAAATCAGCTGTGTACATGATATCTGGTGCTCCTGTTGTGCTTTAGTATTTGGTGCTCCTTTTGTGCTTTATCTAAAATAAATTCCATTTAGGTGGTTAATTTTTCTGATGGTTTAGATCAATTTTATCAAATATTTTCCAAATGAAAACTGTAAGATGACCTTTCTGCTATTTTAATGTGTGTGTATTTATTTTACAACTCATAAAATTATATTTTTAGAGTGTAAGCACAAATCTCTATGACTCATTTAGTAGAAAACAGCATGCATCTTGATAAAAATATTTCAATTCATACATCAAAGTTATTTTACCACTTAAGTCTGATCAAAACAATTCTTGTATGGACTACCAACAGCTCATAGTAAAGTGTCAGTTTCAAAGTGTCAATACAGTAACATTTATTCATTTTGTCCGGTGCTGCAGGTGTGAGCATGCATAAATACCGTAATTATATTTTCTCATGCAAATGGTTCTAAGCAGACTTAGGAAATAAAATACTCCTGTTTTATCCATTGTAAAGTACTATATATATATGGAACTTGGTACATGTACTTTGTCATGTCTAGCATATTTTACCAAATCTAGTATACAAAATTACTTCCTACAAAATGTTCTAGAACCAAAGATCATTTACACATAATGGGATATAGGGTAGATTTTTCTAAAGTTTTCAAACACATGCAATCATCTTACTAACATAAATATGAAAAATAGCACACCAGTAGCATCATGTGCACACCAGTAACACTGTGTGCACACTTGAAGTACTATGTGCTGTATACACCTAAACATCATGTGCACACCTGAAACACTGTATGCATACTTGAAGTACTATGTGCTGTGTACACCTAAACATCATGTGCACACCTGAAACACTGTGTGCACACTTAAAGTACTATGTGCTGTATACACCTACAATATCATGTGCACACCTGTAACACTGTGTGCACACTTAAAGTACTATGTGCTGTATACACCTACAATATCATGTGCACACCTGTAACCCTGTGTGCACACTTGAAGTACTATGTGCTGTTTACACCTACAATATCATGTGCACACCTGTAACACTGTGTGCACACTTAAAGTACTATGTGCTGTATACACCTACAACATCATGTGCACACCTGTAACACTGTGTGCACACTTGAAGTACTATGTGCTGTATACACATACAACACCATGTGCACATCTGCAGCATCAAATCTGCACAGCCTATGAACTTAATCAAGTGACTACAGCTTTAATAATTTCTTACATGAACTGTCATGGTTGTACATGGTGACACAAACATTGCATTTATACTTTGAATGCTCACAATTGATGATTTTTTGCCAACTCTTCCAGTATAGATAGGTTGCACATCTGTTCAATCCTAAGCCTGGGTCTGTACTTTTTGTTTGTCATTTTTGTTATTTTGATCATTTTTGCAGTCTTTAAATCTTAAATTAATGCACAGGTCCAAAATCAAAACCGGGAAAGTCCATTCTGCAAAATTAGTGAAATTAGCTGTAAAATTAGTGAACTAAAAGTGATGTAGAAAAATTTAAGATGTCTGTTTTGGCAAAGTCATGGTCAAAGGGGAATTTGGCTCTCTTGTGGTTTTAAAGGTTGTTTGCAGCATAACAAAGAGATCAGGGATACTTGGTTAAGTAATCATATGACACCAGTACTGGTTAGTTTTTCAAAATTGGGAAATATAAATTACAGGAACTAGTTTCATAATCAAGCTTGCAAAAATTTGTTAAAACTTAATGTGACTGTTAAATGTGACAATGTTGAAAGTACAGTCATCTGTTAGTTATGGTACAAATTGCATGCAGGCATGATATCAAAGTTACCCAGGCTATAATTTTACATATATACCTACTCAGATTACCTTTTTATGTAGTAAATAAAAGAAAATTGACAATGATAGTACAGACATTAGTTGGTGACATTGATATATTTGTTATAGAAATGATAGAATGACATAAGATTCTGTCACCGATTACCTGTGATGATATATCACAAGTGAACTGCACTAAATATTGATACTATAGCTGCCACTGTGGACTCAAACTCCATTAAGATAATACTCAGGCCAGCTAAATTGAGGAATATTAATTCTTTAAAGTAAGTGTGTTGTTTGTGTTGTTACTATTATTATTCTTACTCTTATTATTATTATTATTATTACATGTATTATTATTATTATTATTTTTGTTATTATTATTACATCTCTGTGTATTCCTCAACATCTTTTTTTTTTTGGGGGGGGGGGGGTTGTGGGAGGGGGGGGGCAAAAATGTTTTGTTAACAAAAGAGATTCAAACTTTAAGTGTATAAAGCTATATAAATGTTGCCTGTGTGCATATTTAACTTCATATTTATTTGTGCCTGCACTGTGTGCGTATTTAACTTCATATTTATTTGTGCCCGCACTGTGTGTATATTTAACTTTATATTTGTTTGTGCATGCACTGTGTGCATATTTAACTTTATATTTATTTTTGCATGTATTATGTGCATATTTGACTTTTCAATTAAAGTAAGTCATGATGATTAAGATAATTCCAGTATAAAATGTCCAGTCAGCAAAATAATGGTCAACATTTCCTTCAAGTTATACTTTCATCTTTAAAGTATAAACATCCATGAAATGTCCAAAGTCAACTTGAAGAGTTTAAATGCCGGGTTAGGTAAATAGATATATCAATGAAATAGTTATAAAGCATTAAAGTATTTGAACTTGTGTATCAGAAATGAAAATATTTCCTTTTCATGGTAAGAGGTTTTTGTAAATCTAACAAAATAAGTTTTCAGTTTAAGAAAATACAGCAGTGATTGGTAAAGATTAACACATAGAGATCATGTGAAAAAATTCATTTCACCTTGCAAATATAAATAAAATCAAAATTGGTGTTGTTGGGTTTTTAAAAAAAAAAATTTATCTTGATGTACCTAAAAATAAATGACAAATGAATAAATAAAAAAACTCTGATAGAAATTGCTAGTCATACCAAAAGTTTAAATAAACAATAAAGAATTGCAACAATTTTTTAATGCAATTTAGTTATTAGTTCATGCATTATAGAATTAGTCAAATTGTCTTATAATATTGCTTTTTGATAATATTTCTGTGGTTTTTCTGTACTATGATCTGTTAATTTTCAGTACTTATCAACATTTATTATGCTTTATTTCTACTGTGGTTTAATCTGCATTGAATTTAGTACTGCCCATCATTAAATTAAACAATTACAATTTAAATATAAAAATTGAGGAGTGGTTCATCCACTTACTGTATGAGGTGTCAGATTTGAGCTTTGACCGATGGTATACCATTAACATTAGGCTAGTCATCACCACCCACGATCTTTCTAAGAGTTTCCTTAATATACATTTTACTTTAGGAATAATTATTGCACTCATATGTATGTGTCGTTAAATGATGCCAAAGTATGCATGACGTTAGAGTATATCACTTCCTCTATGTTTTAGTATGAAATTGTATGTTTCATATAAAACAGACACAACATGTTGTACATTTTTTTCCGTTGCATACATAGTACCCTAACCAATAATACTAGTATGACTGTATGACCATTTTTGTGCCAATCTACTGTAAAAATCTTCCTCACTCACTCAAAATATCAATTAATTTGTTTACTCTTTTATAAATATTGACAGAAATATAACATACAGTTTGGTTGAGAAGATAGATTTGATGTATGATTCCTGCTGTTTAGACTGATAAAAGATTGTCATGGCCTACTAATCTTTAATCTTTGTATACAGAAATTTATAGAATATCGAAAAAAATGTGAACAAGTGAACATTAAGAATTGGTTATTGAACGGTGCTAACCCATGGTATGGTGAATGGTTCTAGTATTACAGTAGAGGGACACTTGAGATCTTATATTAAACCACTCCTCCCAGTTTATGCTCTTAATGTTTGTCCACATTCTGTACACGCAGGAATTTTACAACTATCTCGAAAAATCACTTTATATATTGATATTGGTCAAATTTCTACTGAATCATTTAAAAATTTTGGATTAATATTGTGAAAAATAGAAATGAATAGAAAGAGTAAAATTCCAGTGAAAAATAAAGCAAAGGTAAGATTATTTTACGCTATCCAATTTTTTTATGTATATCATATATACAATCTTCAATTCTTTTAAAAAGAGGGGTTGTTTTTTTTAAAGGTACTCCACTGAGGTACTGAAGCCTAAAATCATAAATTTTGAATTTCTGACTATATCAGCTTGGCACTTACAAAACATAATTATAAGTAAATATACTCCTGGGTATAAATTGTAAATCATATTTTTGTGCTAATCTTAGCTTGATTTGAGTGAAAAGCATTGCAACGATTTTCAATTTTGGGTTATTTTTAGCTCGACTTTTCTATGAAAAGGGGAGCTATCCTACTCGCCCCGGCGTCGGCGTCGGCGTCACACCTTGGTTAAGTTTTTCGTACCACCCCACTTTATTTCAGAAGTATTACAAGTATGGCTTTGAAACTTACCATACTTGTTCACCATCATAACCTCCATCTACAGACAAGAGTACATAACTCTGTCAAGGTTTTTGACAGAATTATGGCCCTTTTTTGACTTAGAAAGTGTATTGAGCTTGGTTAAGTTTTTTGTACCACCTCACTTTATTTCAAAACCATTGGAGGTATTGCTTTGAAACTGACCATACTTGTTTACCATCACGACCTTCATCAACAGACAAGAGGACATAACTCTGTCAAGGTTTTTGACAGAATTATGCCCCTTTTTGACTTAGAAAATACATTGAATATGGGTAAAATCCACTTATTGCCTTAACCCTTTGAGATATTGCTTTGAAACTTTTAATGCTATTTCACATCATTACCCCCATCTGTACGCAAGAGAAGGTAACTCTGTCAAGGATTTGTTTTAAAAATTAAGGCCTTTTATCGACTTAGAATCTTGGTTAAGTTTTTAGTACCAGTCCACTTTTTGACTGAACTGTTTGAGATATTAATTTGAAAGTTGGAATACTTGTTTACAATCATGATTCCCAAACATGTCCAGGTGAAGGTAATTCTGTCAAAGATTTTATTTGAATTATGGCCCTTAACTGTCAATGTTTTGTATTATAGGCAAGCACTAAAAAAGTCGAGCGCGCTGTCTTACGGACAGCTCTTGTTTACAACTACAATAATTATTCTTGAAAAAAAAAGAGTAAACAGAAAGTTAGCGGAGAAAATGTTTTAATTGAAATTTTTCACACAAGTTATTGGTCTAGACCCTCATCCAATGGAATATTTGTGCTGAAAAATTATTTCCAGTCCTGTCATGTCAAAAAACCTCAGTGGAGTCCCTTTAAAGAAATGAATACCAACTTTAGAAGTTTTATCTATTTGATATGCAAGAATTTTATACCTCATTCTTGGTCATAATTTTGTATCTCGGTCATGCAAAATCTTTTATGAAACCAACATGAGAATGCATATTACTGGTTTCTATATTAATGTCAGATTGATATTTGATAGTTAAAGAATTTACCAACAGATTGTATCATTTTCTCTCTGTTTATCTCTAAATTTACATGTATTCAAAACAATATTGCTTTTATAAAACCGGATGTTGAAAAAATAATAATTTGCAACATCTACAAGTCTTAAGTTTTGTTTCATTTGGTGTTTGGACAGTAAATCTTAAGTAACAAAATGAAGTTTTTACCATTTCAGATTACATGCTTTTATGTTTTGTCTTATTGATATAAACAATTTTGGTAAGTTTCCAGGTTAAAATATATTCAGTGAAACATAGAAATATGATATATATGAACCTTGTCTTACATTCTGTGAAAAGACCAAAACATTCTCTTGTTTCATAAGACAGGTTTCATATCCATTTGATATAAACAGGATAACATTTTTGTGAAAAGTTTGTCATGAAATTATTTTTTTTGTAAAAAAAGGAGTCAATAAATATAATGACTGTCAAATGTCATTGCAAGATTCAATAAAGATTAGTCAAATTCTTGCACCCTTGAATAAAAATATGCACATTCAAATCCATGCAAAATAAAATTAAAATATGCACCTTCAAATTCATGCAAGCTTGAATATATGCACATTCAAATTCATGCAAACTTAAATATATGCACATACAAATTCATGCAAGAAACAAAAAATTTGCACGTTCAAATTCATGCACTCTTGAACAATAACATGGGCATTTAAATTCATGCACACTTGAATAAAAATATGGGCATTCAAATTCATGCAAGCTTAAATATATGAACATTCAAATTCATGCTAGAAATAAAAAATTGCACATCCAAATTCATGCAAACTTAAATATATGCACATTCAAATTCATGCACACATGAGCAATAACATGCACATTCAAATTCATACACACTTGAACAATAACGTGGACATTCAAATTCATGCACACTTGAATTAAAATATGGGCATTCAAATTCATGCAAACAAAAATAAAAAATATGCACCTTCAAATTTATGCAAGCTTAAATGTATGCACATTCAAATAAATACAAGCTGAACTATGCACCTTCAATAATGCATGCAAACTTAAATATATGCATGTTTTTATATTCATGCACACTTGAACAATACATGGGCATTCAAATTCATGCACACTTGAAATTTTTCTATGGCATTCAAATTCATGCACAAAAATTAAATTGTTGTATACAACATTATGGTATATGCACCTTTCAATTCACTTACACATAAAGAAGTTTTTTATGTTAACACAAACATGTATAATATTATTATTAAAAAGAAAAATTATTGTATACAAACAATATGCAAACTATTCTTTTATTAGTGTTTATCTGTATTTAATTTGTATGCTTATTTATCATGTTGACAGTTTAGTTAGGCTGACTTTTTTTTGGACAAGAGTTATGAATAATTTATCATGAATTATACAACATTATTTTAAGGGAAACATGAAGGGTTACTGATGTTGCTGGAGTGAATATCCATGTAGTATTATACTGTAGTCACACTGTTGTGTATACAATTTATTAACATAATTGAAATATAACAAACATATTTGAAAACACTTGACCACAGTAAAAAAAATGGACCTTATGTTCTGTTAGAGAACATTGATTTTTATTTTTATGTTGCTTGCTACAGATAAGTGGCGACATACAGGGCTCACTACTCTGTTGTTTGTCTGTCCGTCCGTCACAAAACTTGTCTGGACTATTTCTCTTATTCAATTTAAATGGAACTTTTCAGGATTGATCGGTTTATCAAGTACTTGTGCATATTAAAACAGGTTTTCTAGATGACTAATTTTTGGCTGAGTTATGGCCCTTGAATAAAAAGTGCGTTTTAGCCTGAACTTTGAACTTTTTAGTGAACTTTGTGTCACAGTAGCTGCAACATGCAATAGGCTTTTTATCAGGCGACAATGTGATCACTGATTGCTCTTGTTGACTTGTTTTCATTGCTGATATACTAGGGTAGTGGTAGAGGAAAATATATATTTGGCATCACATCCATGTTATAGTAGACAAGGCTTCATCACAGGAAGATTATGTTTATATCATAGCTATGCACATGAAAGCAAATTTTTTACCATTTGTAGTTAGTACCTGCTGACTTTTTGAGTGTACATATCGGAAGATATATTTATTGTTAAAGCTGACTTTTATAATGTTTATTTGATTGCTCCAGCATAGAGGAGACATATTTATTCATGATCATCATAAAACCTTAAAAAAATCAAGAGATATAATGTTCAACATATTACATACATATACCATTGTGAAGATAAGGGTTTCAATGGCATAATGAGACACTTTTGATATTTTAGTTCTACTTAAGTTAATAAAAACACTACTTAAGTTAATGAAAATACAAACATATTTTTAAATTTGCTCTCATACTGTGGATGGATGGAATTTTTCAAGTGTCTTACATTGTTTTATTACAATTCCCTATTTAGCAGCGACTGTGATCTATTTGATTTAAGGAAGTTTGTGCAGTGTATAACAGTATTTATTAGTGTTTAGCCTGCATAAGTTGTTATTTTTCATCTTGAAAAATCATTAATACAGGCAGAGTTCTGATCATAAAAGTAGTATAATGCAATGGTCACAAATTTTATCCTAGAATCTTTAATTGTGATAAGTCATAAGTTAAACAGTCAGAATACTAGCAGTTATTAATGCATATTGCTGCAGTCTTGTCATGCTTGAAAGTTTAACCTTTTACTTGCTGGAACCAAAACTGATTAGCATTTTCCACCAGTATAGAGCCAGGCCAGTCTGCACATCAAGGCTCTTATTACTGTTAGTAGCTCAATTTACTAAAATACATTAAACTTTGAATGGACTGTTCTAAATTCAAAGAAGGGAAAGTCCTGTATGGATACTTTAAGCAATTACTTATATTAATTTCCCCCACTGTATCATTTTCAACGAATATTCAGTTTCAAATTAAAAGTAATTTAAAACAGCCTGTTTTGCAAATTCTGTAATGGTAAGCGACTCTGAACCTCAGAAAAATGCAATCGTCTTTCTGTTTCCAGTAAATATGTACAGAACCGGTCAGACTGAACCCGCAAAGTAATGTGTCAATACTCTTAAAGTTGCCACCTTTATGTTCGTAAATACAAGAATGTGAAAATAACGCAGGAATTGTGCAATATATTAAATAAAAGGCCAAATTTGTGCAATATATTGCCGTAATTAACAATACAAAATGAAGAATATACAGTGGTCACTTACTCCTTAGTGTAAAGTTACTCAATCATGTTTACTTTAAATCAAACGTCGTGTCACGCTGATAAACACGTCTGAATGCAGGGATGCTGGAGTGGTTAGGGTAGTATAAGCAATTAACCTCTCATTAACAAAACAAAGACAAGGTCTTGTCACCTTTCAAGTTAGACTGACAACTTATTATTCTAGAATTTATATCATCTAATGTGATGTTACAAGCTGAACACATTGTCCTGTCAAAATGGTGTAAAGTCAAAATGTTCCTTCTTATTGAAGTGAAGGATTTATACCTCTGTCCTCTAGCTTCATATTCGTGTGTGTAATATAGGACCAGCAGGCAAGTAAAATACCCATAATTCTGGTCACAGGAAATATAGATATTGACATGCTTGGTAATTTGATTTATTTTTTTTCGCTTCAATTTTCTTCTAAATTGTTTTTAGATTTTAATGTTTTTCATCGCATATAAAATGTCCATGATGTTAAATTTGTGAAAACTAGTTTTCATTACCAGATTTTATCTGCCGTAAGGGACAGTTTTTGTAGCATTAATGAATTTAACATTTACACTTGTTTATACTTCATATAGATATTAAGTTAAGCGGTGTATGGATCAATGATTTCATTCACATTTTTGCGTTATTATTGTGACCGAACCATAACACCAAAACTTTTAAATCGGGCACATCATAAAAACAGCGTAATCGGTTATCTGAAATCTAGTAAAACAGTGACTTATATGAGCGTAAGATAATTTGAGTGGATTACTGGATAGTTGAAGTGACGCTTATCTTTGGGATTTAAACCCTGAAACCTGTTAATATGGAATTTTGGAGCTGAGAAATATTATTAATGATTCGATAGGATTTTACGTTTTAAGATGGCATCATTTATGGATTACAGTGGTGGCCCTTGGCCATGGGAGGTATACTTATAATATATTATGATATATATATTTATATTGATTATAGAATTTTAAAAATGACACATGTTGAGGTTTATATAAAGTCATTAAACATTGCAATACTTTTATAAATGTTGATGCCGCAGATATGCTTATTGTAATGATTTTCTTAAACAGCTGTGGCGGATGAAACTGATTGTTATGTTCGTAAGGTAGTAAGAATTTGAGCTATGCTATACGATGTGTCTTATTTCTATTAAATTTTTATACGGTTGTCAATTTGTTCACAGCAGGCATAAACTAGTTTATAATTACTATAAAGTAGTGAAAACATAGTGATGAATATATAATTTGAGTTTTCAAATTTTCTGGCAAAAATAGTTTAAACGCTTATGATCTAAATGTAATTTTAATGAAAGTGAAATGTTATTTCACGTTTCCGCTCTAAGATATTTTATGTATGGTAACGCTAGGATTATACTGTTACATTTTTAGATGCTATTTCTTTATCATTGAAACCATCACCACATAGAATTTGTTGGAATTGTGTCTGTGAAGCTGCATAATGTTTTCTACTATAGAATAATATGTTAAGTTTTATTTAGAAAAAATCTATGGATCTAGGTCTTTGAGTCATTTTATTTCTAAATACAAGATGTTACAATGACATATGTTTTTGTTGGATATCAACCTAATCTACCAGTTGTGAATTTTGATATCAACCATACTTGCCTGTTATTTGTTTTGATATCAACCTTACCTGCATATTGCCTGTTTTGATATCAACCTAACCTGCCAGATGTGAGTTTTGATATCTACCTTACCTGCAAATTGCCTGTTTTGATATCAACCTTAACTGCTAATTGCCTGTTTTGATATCAACCTTAACAGTTACTGCAAATTGCCTGTTTTGATATCAACCTTACCTGCCAGTTGTGTGTTTTGATATCAACCTTAACTGCAAATTGGCTGTTTTGATATTCACCTTACCTGCCATTTGTTTGTTTTGATATCAACCTTATTCATTTGTGTCTTTTGATATCAATCTTATTCATTTGTGTCTTTTGATATCAATCTTATTCATTTGTGTCTTTCGATATCAACCTTACCTACCATTTGTGCATTTTGATATCAAGGTTGATTCTGTTTTAATAAGCAGCACATTTGATTTTATTTGCAACTAGAATGAATAGTTGTTTTTATTTTCCAAAGATCTGACACATTTCACCACAATACAATATTTATTCACCATGTCAAATCTATCATAATGGCAGTAACATGCATATAGTTGGTCGGTCTTCTACCTACATGATTAATTTCTTATATGTTATGAGGTAAATTCAAGAAATTGCAATTAGAAATGTAAGTGTTTAAGTGGGTTGACAAATTGACACCAGAGATGTCAGGAAAGTTAATACATGGTGTCGAAAGGTGATTGATATTTTACGGCCATGCATGTGGGTAATCTACAGATATTCGTAACACTTTTATTGTGATGGATGTTCAAATAGTGACATTTATCAATAAAAAACATAAGATTAGTAAAAAAAATAACAACATTGCGTTGAATTACTCATCAAGAATATGTAATATTGGCCGCAAAATGCTTTAATTATATAGGAAAATATTGTTAATTTATATCCGTTTTATGAGCACGAATTTATAATAAGCATGTGTGATATACGTAAATGATTGTACGCTTGTGATGTGTATTTTTCCTGTTACGTATTGACCTTTGTTGGTCTCTCGTCCTGACCTCTACTCATTTACATAAAGCCCAGTGTATCTGCATATAAAGAATGCGTACATCTCTAAACATTGGCACTTTAACATAATAAAACAATCTTCTTGTATCGTATTTTCATGTTGATATTTTATGTGTAAATTAGTCGTTTAACAATGTTCGTTGCTTGGAATAAACAGGAATTACATCATTTGGTAATGTAACAAGTATTCTGCTATGTTATATTTTGTTTTGTTTTGTATATATGTATCTTACAAATGAGTCTGTTTATTATATATCATTTAAACTGAATAAAAAGGTAAAAAAAACATATTTAATGAGAAAATGCAGTTACATTAGACTTAAAAATACTCTTAAATTGTCACAATTATTTTACTAACAAAAACACTTTGTTAAGAAAAAATAAATAAAAACATACCAGGATGAATATTGTAAGAAGATATAATGATAGGGAAGTCAAACATATGACAACAATGGTCATACATATATCATTACATATAAACTGAATTCTAGAGATATCAGTTTTAACTAACCAAACATCTGCATAATGGTATCTTCTTACAAATATAAACATTGTTTATGGGGATTCAGTTCCCAGTATTGCAGTAGGATATGGTTATAACTATTTTATACAAAAAAATGTTGTTTTTATAATCTAAAGTTTAATTTAAAGGCACATTATGCCTTAAAAAATAAATATTTTTTCCCTTCTTTAGATAGAGCATTAACATTAGTTTAATAATGTTAAAATGATAGTTTTAGAGCAGATGCTTGTCACATGGAGTAAATAGTGCTGGATGTGAAAGTTGCAAAATGTAAACAAAGTAGTATTTTGACTGCCGCCATACAATATACTTCATATAACTGTACTTAATTACGTAAAGGCAACAGAGGCAAAAGATGGTTCAGGTTATAATTGGCCAATAAGTAACTTTTTGGAAACTAATTAACAGGACACCAAAAATAAAAAAAAAACTTTTGAGAAATAAAAATAAAAGCATTTCTGAGGCATAATGGGCCTTTAAATGAGATTGTAAGAACTGATATATCAAGTTAATTCTCTTTGAATTTTTGCATGGTTGAAAAAAAAAACCCAGTAAGATTTTCAAAAGATCACAATGGTGATGATAGGTTAAGAAAACTTTTTTTATTGTAAATGATATGTTGAAGTATTGATCACTGTGGTACCTGGGTAGAAAATGGTATTGATGGGTAGATGTGGTAAGGTTGCACGATTTATGTGAACAATTGTTTATTGAAACCTCAACAATGGGATGAATTGTGGCGATGAACGTGATATTTCTAGTTTTGTATGTCAAAATAATGTTAAAGTCCCATTTAATCTGACTTATATTTTTTTTATTTCTCCTATTATACTTTTTTTACAGGGGACAAAATAGAGAGATGAATGTACCAAAATATTTCGTACAATTCCATCTGCATTTTTAATTTAACTTGTTTTAATAATGGTAATGATCCATATTCCTTAGACTATCAATACGTTTTTCTAAAAACTATAACAGGGGTCTGTGTCTTTATATAGTGATACTAATATTGATACTCCAAATTTAGATTTCTCTTCCACGCATTTAAAAAATTGAACAGAACTAATTTCAAACTAAACAAGAATGAAACAATCCAATTGTTTATAAGCCAACTTGGGAACATTTTTAAGTTGCTGCTATTAGTTCATCATTTGAGAGAATGCTCATATTTGTTTCAATAATCTCATTCAACATTGAAATTTACTGAATGCACTTGATTGTTGTAGTAAAATAACATACCATGCTCTCTTCATACTGAAACATCATTTGTACTTTGGACTGTCAAATTTGAACCAGGATAAAAAGTAACAATTTCTAAATATATTTAAAGATAACTTTTACAATAAATTTATGTTATGCTCTCAAACTCCTTGCTTATTATTAACACTATCTTGATCTAAATCTAGAACAATTTTAATGGTTGAACTGGCCCAACAATCCATGAAGTTATTTTCTAATGTGTCAAATTTGTTGTATGCACTCTATTCCTGGCCTAAACCTGTTATCTTTACAGTGATCTATCTAAACAATGAATCTTGAATATGAATGGCTTTCACATTTGAACAATTCAAAAGTTTGTTTTGAGTAATGTACTAAAGCATAGTATGCAAATAAGTTTCTGAAAAAAGAATATATATATAAAAGTTTAATTTGATGTCTATTCATCCATCAATTTTAAAAGATTCATCATTATTTAGTCCAGTGTGTTGCTTTTTTAGACACTTCTAATGTAAGCTTGTGTTATATTGTTTATTATAATTATAAGTAAGATTAATTAAGATACAATTTTATGATGAAAAAAAAACCAAACATAATTATTGGTTCAGAAAACCTATAACACTTTCAAAAGAAAGCTTCATCACCAACATTGAATGAAGCAGGCTTACATACATGTATATGTTTAGTAGAAGTTGTAGAGAACATAAACAGTAACAGCGACTCAGTATTATATTTGTATATTTACAGAGGAACCCAGACGATTACCTTGCCAGACAAAAGGCTCAGGAAGAAGAGGAGAGACTAGACTAGAAAAGAACAGATACCAGAGACGTTACAGTAGTGAGAAAAGGTCGGACAAGGATGTGAGCAAGAGAAGAAGTTATATAGCACCTCATACACCCGATGATGATGCACAGAAATTAGCTAGGGAATATAGACAGAAAAGACGGTCATTAAATTTGGATAAGAGATCTGAACATTCTGATAAACAAAAAACTAATAAGCCATCTGGCACAGATAGTGGAAGTAAGAAGCACTCTAGCTCTGAAAAGAAATCAAATGAAAAACCATTAAAAATTTCTACA
This sequence comes from Ruditapes philippinarum, assembly GCF_026571515.1. Lineage (NCBI taxonomy): Eukaryota > Metazoa > Mollusca > Bivalvia > Venerida > Veneridae > Ruditapes > Ruditapes philippinarum. The sequence goes on along the minus strand of NW_026853660.1, from coordinate 56,121 downwards.
GACTCTACTGATGGATTTTCACCAGACAGTGCATCGTCCCCAAGGTCATCTGGAGTGACCTCACCAAGGTCAGCAACATCACCACCTCGTCCATCTACCAAACGTAAGGCAGCTCCACCACCTCCTATCTCCACATCAACACCAGCAGACTCTTCTCCTGCTTTAACTAAAGAATCACCATCATCCCCGCCAGTACAACAGAAACCAGTAGAAGCTTCCTCTTCCAAACCCATCCCACAACCTAGATCACCTCAGTCTAAGATACCAAAGCCAGTCACAAACCAGGAACCACAGAATTCCACACCAAGCACACCTCAAAACAACTCTGAACAAATTGCATCAGTTCAAAGTAAATTAAACACACCACATGAGATTCAGCAGCCCAGTAGGCCACCAAGAAGGAAAAAGAAATCTGAAGAAAATAAGTCATTCTTGCATGAAAGCTTTGAAAAAGAACAAACTAGAAAATCAAAAGAAATTGCACTAAATGTGGATCTAAATGACAGTCCTTATGCAAGTAGTAATTTACAAGAATCAAAAACAGTTGATACAGTTAGTGAACCTAATTCTTATGATTTGAAAGAAGACTCTCTTTTAGATACTATAATAAAAGAACTGCCATCTTTTCAGAGTGAAAAGGCAGACAAAGAAGTTGAAGGTAAACAAAGAATTAAGAATGAAGTAAATGTAACAGTTGAAGAAGTCATTGTTGCAAATGTAGATTCAGGCGTAGAATGTGAGATTAAACCAGTCAAAGTTGATAAACCAAGAGGGAGACTTATTGAATCTAAAGGTGAATATAAAATAGAACTCACAGATAAGCAAGTAGAACCTGATAGAATTAATGCTGATGATAGTGATGAAGAAAAAGAGTTTATCATAAACAGACAGTTTCAGAATGATCGTAAGCGTTCATTAGAGTCTGTGGAACCAGAGAACTGTATAGAACATATGAGCGCAGAAACTTACAATAAAAGGAGTGAAGATTTGCTACAAACTTTTGAAAAAATTGCAGCATATCCTAACAGGAAAAATTTTAAAGATACAAAAGACACAATATCTATAGCTTCTGATATTTCTGTATCATCTGCAGGATCAGAAGCTCCTCCTTTACCAGATAGTGCCCCGCCTCCTCTTCATTTCCTAGTATCTTCTCAGCAAACACCTTCATTGAGTGAAAACTCTCAGAGAGTGGAAGTTAATGAAGTTATAGAGTTAGAAAATTCAAAAGAATCTGAAACAAGTCCAGAAATGTCAGAAGTCCCAGTTATTACAGAGAAGGCAAGTCCAAGGGAAGTTGTGAGTCCAATAGATGACCTGAAGGCTTCAATGTTCAGTATGCGTGTGACATCACCAACACGTGATATGACTGGAGGTGTACACACAAATGGGGAGTTAACTGTTGATACAGTTATGGGAAAAGGCGATGTAAACTCTGATTCGGATATATCTGATGATGGAGATTTAACTGGAAATTTTACCCCAGGTATAATGAATCAAAATGTTTGATACTGCTTATTGATTGTCTCTTTATACAATTTTCTTATACTCACTTTTATGATGGATTTTATTTTGTAAAAGGTATATTATGTTAAATAAAAAAAAAATTCAGAAAATTCCATTATTATAATAAAAAGTTCTCTTTAAAACTTTTAATGAATCTAAATATTTTCATGATCAACAAGCTCAAAAACATCTTCAGCAACTTAAACCTAAACCAAGATTTGAATTACCATTTTAGAGACCAAAGACTGTAATAATTATACAAATGAAACTAGCTATTTTGATTTAAAAGTTGATATATTACTAGGTGAGAAGATAACCAGAAATGTTCCAGTAGAAACCAATGAAGATGATGGTGGTATACAGCTTGTGTCTTACAATCCTAAACTGAACAGTCCTAACAGTGACCAGTCAGGTCCAGACTCTGCCTTTGAGGACATGCAGTCAAGTATGACCTCAAATGATCCTCTTAGTAACACCATCGATGACTTCTCTCCAGAAGATTATGTCACAGTGGAGAAAGTTGAAAAGGTAGAAGCTACACCAAAGAAAGAAGGAAGGTCATTCGTCCTGGAGTTTGATACTGATAAGCCTAAAGGTGGGGCAGTTCTAAGTCCAACAAGTAATAAAGACTTCATGGCAAAAGCTCAACAGTTTGCAGACTCTGTACAGAGGCCACCAAAGATGACAGTGAAATTGAAGAGAGAGATTCAGACTCCACAGGATTTGACTGATGAGAGATATTTACTGCTTGAGGCAGAGAGGCGAGCTGTTATCAGCTCCAGTACTGTAAAAAAGAAGAATGTTGTCTCATCTGTAACATATGAAGAAGGTAAGAATAATTTTATAAATCATCAAAGTATTCATAGATGATTATTTCTTTGGAAGGTCTTGTCACTTAAGATTGACTATAAAAACAATAATCACACATGTGTCAGAGATAATCAATCATCAGAGGTTGTCCAATTTATCATGTGACTTGCCCTATGGTACCTATATGTCCAGGAAAAAGAATGTTAGGTATATAGATTAAGATGTTATGAGTTTTAAAGTCCTCAATTAAGGCAATTGATATTCCTTGATAATTTGTATGTCTAATTAAGTCTAATTACCACTTGTCGTCTTTTGCTGTTTAAACTGCTCATTAGGGAGAGCATCTTATTTGTAATCTAGAGATGGCTGTTTTGATCCTTGGGGAAAACGAAAAATCTCTGTTATTTTTGAAATTGAATATATTGGTCACTTTTCTTTCACTGATGCACCAGAATAATGTGGGATTAGTACTGTGTAGTCAGTCAGTCACTTGCAGAGAAATATTGTTAATTACTGGTTAGTTATCCAGGAAAGCTGGTTAAGTAGACTGACCATCATAGAGATGTGACAAAAAATATACATGTATATATAATTAGCATTAAAATCACATGAATAACCAAACATATAAAGAAGCAGGCAGGTTATTAAGAACACATCAGACCTTTTTCCTTTAATCATAGTATAAGAAAACATAACTCCAATGTTTCAATTAAAGTATGAGAAAAAGAGTTTCTTCCCCTTACAAAAAAAAGCATTTGTCACATTTATGATGATATATAGAGGCAAGTAGTAAATCATTGTTTATTGTATGTAAGGAGATCAAAATACAGTGATTATTAACATTTCAATACATTAACTTGAATATGGACATAAAATGATAAAGGTAGTGTCTGGGTGAAGGTGTTAAAATGTGTCCCTAGGCTAAATCTTGTAACATTTCAAGTCTTTATTGTTATTTTAACTAAACAGATATTTTCTCATACTGTTATCTTTGTACTTTATGTAATCAGCAGTGAAATATAGTGATATTTTAGTAGTACTTATATTAAACTAATCAGAATAAGAAACAATCTCGTCAGGGATTAGAATTCTTTATGCGTCTGCTTGAGGAAGCTAATTGCAGCATAGGTTAATACGGAAGGTAGGTGGTTATACTTGGAAGCCCCATTTTGCCTGAAAAATTGCACGAAGCTGCACCTCAGGTCTTCCTCCACGTGTAAAGTTGAAAATTTGACAATACTGACCATTACAGTGTTGGGGTACTCAATACGCAATAAAAAAAATTATGTTAAATTATAGATCGGAGTAATTAAGGGAAGAAAAAATCCTTTTTCTGCCCATATCTTCATATCAGTCTCTTGTTTTGTCCGACTTGATAAGTCTACAAATCTTTTGTCACAGTATGGCTTTCAGTGGACTTATATTTGAAAGCGTATTAATGTCACTGTCCTAGTATACTTTAATATACAAACCTTTATTCTCAACGATTTTACCAATGTCTATAAATCAATAATGTAATCTTGCATAAGTATACTTTAATCTAACATTGAAGAACACAAAATTGCTATATAGTTACCTACCTGTTAGAAAGTTAAACAGATATAGAATTACCGTACTTGGATTTACAATAAAAAAAGTAGGAATTCTATTATATATTTCACCTTTGAAAATCCACAAGATTACTAAACACAAAATGACAATGTGTTTATTTGCTGATTGAACAATTTGAATAAGAATTTTGCTCGAGTTTGAATGCGAAACCAGTAAAACTAATTCAACTGTGACAGAAGGATTTAAGGTACAGTGAAATATTTACAAACAGTTAATGAGAACACATTGTCAACCACCGAAATACAGCTGCATGATCTGATGATTTGTGTAAATTTTTAACTTTAGTAAAGAATTATTACATGTGTAATTTATTCCCCATTGATATGCCTGGATTATTCTGTGTCAAGGTATGCATTTGCATACATTTATAACACCTTGGTGAATATACACAAGTTGTAATTAAAGTTTTGTCACGGATTATTACCATATTGAACAGGAAATAGGGAAAACAGTTTTAGAGCTGGAAAACTTGTGCGTTTTTAAACACGAGGTATAATTGGCTTTTCTTTTCATTCTGAATTGTAAGGTAATATGTTTTGAAAAACAAATATTGTTGAATTCTTGTAGAATCTTTCATCAAACTGTTTGAATTAATTTAAAAGTTTCAGTATAGATACATGTACACGTGTATTTTCAAAATGTCCGTTGAATGATTTAACGTAATTAAGTCAACAATCAGAGCACTGTTTGCATTATACCATAATAATTTTATCGTCTTAAGCTATCATTAGTGATAATGAAAGAGTTTGTTGATTTATTCAATATTGATTAAAAGTATATGTTTAATATAGCTAAAGTAAATGTTACGAATGGGTTATCGTAGCTTGCTGCCCGACTATAATCACCTGACCATATTTGGTTGTTGATAAAAAACAGAAACTAGTCTAAAAATATCAATGTTTAAGAGTATAAAAATGTAAAGGTCAGTTAGTGTAAAGATAAAGAGATAAAGCGTTTATCAATGTTTGATATGTTGAAACATGATCTATTGATGACAGTAAATGATCGTTTATGATTCACCATGTTAGATCTACCATGTTAATCTTTATGTAAATGATCGTTTATGATTCACCATGTTAGATCTACCATGTTAATCTTTATTCTGTGAAATCTTTTTTGGTATACATTACTATTCATACATTCAGTGATTTTTTTTATACCTAGGAAGATAACTGTGTTTGAAATTCTTATAAAAGTTCAATGTTCAAGTAAAAAAAAACAACTGGAAAACTTTAAGGATTATTTAGACATACATAAGGTAATGAATAGCTTACTATTTTAAGTTTTTCAGTTATAGATTATTTTATGAACAATTTCATCAAACAATTGGATAATATTGTTTGTATTGTATAATGATGTAGATACAGTGAAGAATAGAATAGTTTTTATCTCTTACCACACTACTATCTTAATTTTTCAATCTTGATAAAACTATGGGATATTTTATGTACTGACTTAATAGTTCTGACTTCCATAACTTTATATGTTGCTTTTTTTTGACGTTGTGCAACAGGTCTAGCAGTACTATAAAACCTGTTGGCTGAAGTCTCTATAGCTACTGACTGAATACAAAACAGTGCAGACCATGATCAGATAGTATATGGTTGTGCTGACGGACTTTGTTCTGCACTCAGGTTGCCTAGATAGAATCTTTTGCCACAAGTATCCTAGCTAATGGTTAAGAGTTTGTTGTCTCGCATTGTTTTATCTGTAGACATTCTTTTTACTATTTGAATGCAGTGCTTTTTATGAGTTTGAATGACTGACCTAAGATTGACATTTGATGGTTTTCATTAGGTGAGATTATTCTAAGACACATGATTCAGGCTGTCCTACTTACTATTTGAAATTTCATGTGTCTTGTTGGTCATTGTCTATTAAAGACCATTAACCCTTTGACTTTACACAGATGCCTTCCATTTCATATTTATAAGTAGCTGACCAACACCCATAACTCTTGCTTGGACAAACTTATTCTCTGGTTTTTAGCTCGACTTTTCTATGAAAAGGGGAGCTATCCTACTCGCCCCGGCGTCGGCGTCGGCGTTAGCGTTAGCGTTAGCGTTAGCGTTGGCGTCACACCTTGGTTAAGTTTTTCGTACCACCCCACTTTATTTCAGAAGTATTACAAGTATGGCTTTGAAACTTACCATACTTGTTCACCATCATAACCTCCATCTACAGACAAGAGTACATAACTCTGTCAAGGTTTTTGACAGAATTAAGAATTATGCCCCTTTTTGACTTAGAAAATACATTGAATATGGGTAAAATCCACTTATTGCCTTAACCCTTTGAGATATTGCTTTGAAACTTTTAATGCTATTTCACATCATTACCCCCATCTGTACGCAAGAGAAGGTAACTCTGTCAAGGATTTGTTTTAAAAATTAAGGCCTTCTATCGACTTTAAGGCCTTTTATCGACTTAGAATCTTGGTTAAGTTTTTAGTACCAGTCCACTTTTTGACTGAACTGTTTGAGATATTAATTTGAAAGTTGGAATACTTGTTTACAATCATGATTCCCAAACATGTCCAGGAGAAGGTAATTCTGTCAAAGATTTTATTTGAATTATGGCCCTTAACTGTCAATGTTTTGTATTATAGGCAAGCACTAAAAAAGTCGAGCGCGCTGTCTTACGGACAGCTCTTGTTTCCCCTGTTGTAAATGTGTCATGGCTTCTGCTTTACAATCAAGCACTGAAAATAGTCAAAAATGATGTTCATATAGTAGCACTTGTTTTTTTTTCTACCCTTTTTATTGCGAAAATAATCATGTACATGTACTTATATTAATTATGGTCAATATTAAAACCCAATGCAATTCATTGTTTTACCTGCAATTGTTGACAGAGCTTCAAACAAGACCTGTTTTGTTTTCTTCCATCAGCTTCATATGATTGTAGGTTTCAGACATTTATTTCTCTTCAGTTTTGAATTTTGATCTTAGGATGCCACAGTCTCCTACAAGTAGTCTCAGCAATGAAAGGGTGTGTGAAAGACTATTACCTTTGTCAAATTGGTTTCAAGGTGTGTTTTTTTCTTCTCTACAGTTTACCTTAAGTCATTGTAATTGATACCTTCCAAAGTAGCAGGTTAAGTCTTGACAACTATTAGATTGATGTATTACAATTTGATTTGGCGTCAACATATCAACTCCTTCTTTGACAACAGGCCTTACTGTGTTTTCGCTACAATTTATAAAAAAAACGAATTAAGTTATTAAAGAAAAATACCTGGTTTTATTGAAATAAAAATGCTTGCCAAAATTAAGAATGAATAAATTGTTTGTTATGTCGCGTTGAAAAGGGTTTTTGCATTTAATTAAGATACAGCCTATGTGTAACAACGAAGTGGTTTTATCGAAAAATTTGATTTTTATTAATGTAAGGGATTTTACAACAGGTATAAACTGTTGCAGTACAGTAAAGGTTTTGGATTATGGTTGGAATTAAGGTATGGGAAGTGTTTCTATTAGATCATTTTGAGATTAGTGTGTATTAATATTTTGAGTAAGGATTTAGTTTTCTTGTTTATTTCAGACATTTAACTTTTAATTGACCGTAAGAAAAGAGGATTACTAAAAGCTCTCATTTAAATAAATGAAAAGAGCAGACAGATCTGAAATCTTTTTGAAAGAAGATCAAAATAGAATAACCATGAAGTTTTGAAGTGGTGAGAGGAAGTTATTAGTTTTTAGGTACTGATTGATGGTTGAAATTGTTATGTTCAAGAAGGTTTTCTACTCCATACCATGAGAATATGATCTAAAAAAACATGGGTGTTTTTACTATATATTTAATTATTTGGCAATTTATTGCTTGAAATATTCCAGAGCTTTTTTTTTAAAACATAAAGCTGTCCTTGCAGTTAAGGCGTCCATCAGCGCAGAGATTCTTGTTTTTTCCACCTCCTAGGTCCACAGACATGTTTTGTTACACAGCACCAGTACTGGTTACTTCATGGCAGGAGAAGCTGATTTGAGAGTGCTTATAATTATTAAAACTTCAAGCTTTTATCATGATTAAAATAAATATGTTAAAATCTAAAACCTGTATTACTTTCATACTTACAGACCCGTAATAGAAAGTTACTATTTCATTATCTTAAAGAAATTTGGAATTTAATTGATTTTTCTTCACAATATTTTAAATATCAACCAGTATTTAATAAGTTTATCAGGTCAAACAATTTTAAACAGATAGTGTTCACTGTAGGACATGGTAGTGAAAGTACAGGTCGATAATGAAGGTCGATCATAAGTTAACAGCAGCTGTTGTGACCTGTGCTACTATCAGAAGATATTTCCTTCTATTTATCTCCCTCTATTTACTCTATGTGACATGAATTTTTAAAGTAGGCATGGTCACTTTGGAGAGACAAAAATGAAGTTGGATTGAAGTTTTTAGGTCGGGAGAGTATTCTGAATGTGGCATGTTTGAACTTGTTATGTCTGAGTAAATTATCTATGATGTTACCATATTGTCCGTATGTTTTTTTTAAATGACAGGAAGAGATGCTATTAAGGTCATTATTTCTGTGAGTTAAAATCAAAGCATTGTGCCCATGTCAGCATGTGTCCATGTGCCAGACTATATGTGTCTATTTGCTAAACTATATGTGTGCATTTGCTAGACTGTATGTGTCCATGTGCCAGACTATATGTGTCCATGTGCCAGACTACATGTGTCCATGTGCTACACTATATGACTGTGTCCATTTGTCAGACTATATGTGTCCATGTGTCAGACTACATGTGTCCATGTGCCAGACTATATGTGTCCATTTGTCAGACTATATGTGTCCATGTGCTACACTATATGTGTCCATGTGTCAGACTACATGTGTCCATGTGCTACACTACATGTGTCCATGTGTCAGACTACATGTGTCCATGTGCTACACTATATGTGTCCATGTGTCAGACTACATGTGTCCATGTGCTACACTACATGTGTCCATGTGTCAGACTACATGTGTCCATGTGTCAGACTACATGTGTCCATGTGCTACACTATATGACTGTGTCCATTTGTCAGACTATATATCTGTTTTGTTTGATGGTTATCATCTGATGGCAAGCCTAATTTAAATGCCACCTGCCCAGTTAATTAGGTCACATTTCAGTATTACCATTTATTCACAGTGATCAATCTAAAAATGTTATTTTACTCATCCACCCTTTAATAGCGCTGATCTTCATTACACTAAGTTATCCTTTTTGTCTTCTTTTTTTTTTTTTGAATTCGGCCCAAGAGTTTTATAAGTGTTTGCCAAATAGTTAAAATTCTGACCTCTATATTTAGTTGTACCATTCCTTAATTACTTTGTGTGATTTGATTATTTTGTTTTTTTTATAAACATGTATCTAAAATAAATATGTTTATAATAAAGCAAAATATTATAGGGGTAAAAATGAAATACGATATAATATATTGATTCATGTCTAGAAAAGTAAACACTGTTATCACTGCAATAAAAGAGGGTGTTATATTGTTTCAAGGATTTGGGCTGACTTTAAACAATTGTTCACGTTAGATTGAAAGATAATAAATGTTTAAATGGGATCATTTTACATTTGTTTGTGCTCATGTTAGCTGGTATTTTAAATTCCTTTCCTGAACTATTCATTTTAGAAGACTTTAAAGTTTTGTTTGGACATCGTTTGACGAAGTTTGTCGAGCAATAATGATAATTTAAGTGTGACATGTCGCTGTGGACCGTTCTAGTCCAGGTGGAGTAACGTTATAATCTGACGGGACAATTTATCCAAGTCGGACATTTATTAGATAACTCATTATTACTTTGTAATAAAGTAGACTGTTTTATGTACAGTTTGTGGAAGGAGAAAGTACAATTAACTGAATCAATATTGTAATTGAACATTATCTTAATTAAACTGTGTCGGGCACTGTTAGATACTGATACTAGATTCAAGAAACAATACTCGACAAGTTTTTGAGATGGTATTGATGTTTTAAACGTTTACTATAAATAATATATCATTGTATACTTTACTTGTTGAAACAAAGTGATATTGTTTTGTGGAAAATGGTTTGGATTTATACAGTGAAGCAAGGTGAGCAAAATGTCATTTTAATTATGTATATTTCTGTGGAATTTTCAAGTTTAATTGCTGATATATGGTGTCTGCTTTGTCTCTTTTTTATTTGCTCTCTTTTTTTCATGTGACACTTGTCATAACATATACTGACTTTGTATCTCGTAAGCACTGGTGTGATCCCTGTGCCAGTTAACTATTGGATCTGGTTATTAGGGTTGATAAGGCCTGATGGCTAAAATAGAAATTAGCTGGGAACAATAATTGGCGTTTTACTTTTGATTTTCATGTTAAAGCATGTTAATACCAGTTTTATTTAACATAACATTAATGGCTTTAAGAAAAATACAAACAGGGATTGTGTAATGATCACATTTTAAAATTGTCATAATTTTGTTATAATAATTAAATATGTGAATAGAATGCAAGGAATGATACAATTATGTGATTTTAGATTGAACTAACTGCCATTCAGTACTATATAAATGCCTGTTTATAGTGAAACTGAAAATCGATTTAAAACTAAATGAATAGTCTTGTCATACGATATTGCTATTGAATGTGAAATATTTCTGTAGCAAAAACCTATACTGATTGATTTTATTGATTAAAGTCTTGTTTGGAAATCAATATTTTGGTTAAATCATAGATTTGATATAATTTTCTTATGATGGATGTCAATGCGGAGCGTATGATTTACGTGTTAAAATCGTGTTAAGAGTATTGTATTCAACTTACGACAGCATAATGTTACCATGTTTTATTACACTACGCCCATATTTGGAAAGGAGAATTGTTTTTAACCGTGTAAGGTATTTGGCAACTGTCCCGAATCGTACTTGCATTGATAACAGTCTGCCAAAGTATCAATAAAAATCTGATTATATACTGCTATACAGCTAAACCTTGGCCCAACTCCCCACACATGAAGCAAATCGGACAAATATTTGCTTAAAGCTTCGGGACCGTTCCTTACTCACTCTGTTGTATCTCACCTGTTTCACGCAAACGTGCATATTTTAAACATTCCATATACGCTAAATGCATATTTGTAAGCTGTACTTAAGAGATCAATAAAATGTTCATTTTGAAAATATTAAGGTATGTAATGTTTTCTTAAGCACACCATGATTGATATGATTGATAAGACCATGCAGAATAAATTAAATTTTGATTTTTTTTCTTTTCTTTTTTTTTTCATTGTATAAAAGAGCTGTATGTTTACTATGCTCTAGGTAAACACCTTTCATTAATATGGAAAAATGTTTTCAACTGATGTAAATCATATTGACTTACGGGGTAAGGATATTATCTCATCAACTCTCACAAGAATAGTGAGTTTATTCTATTGACAATACTAATATGCAAAATAATTTCATTCTGTGTGGTCCTCAAATATCTTGATTAGCTGATTTCTATATAATTTTATATAATTTATGTTAGTCCATTTGTATTCCTCCATACCCCCACCCCCCAAATTGTAAATTTCAGGTTTAGTACGTTGAAATCCCTGAGCTTTAAAAGTTTCATTAGTGAAAATCACAATAAAAGTAGTGAAAGACAGAATTTTTTTTACTTGTGATCCCATCCAGAAAACTTAGGTAAATTGTTGAATCCCTTTTTGAATATGCTTGACCTTGAAAGAAAGGTTGCTAGTTATTATATTAAAGGGCTCTTGTCTGTTTAGAGAGGACTTACAAACATTGGATCAGTCTTTGTAGCAGCTTTGACAATGTGGTTGACCATTTGGTTAGTACCATAATCGCCCAACACTGCTTTTTCAGCTGATTCTGTAGAGATATTTGTGCAAAAAATGAGTAAGCACTGGCACAGAATTCCGGAACTGTTTTCAGGTACTAGCTTGCCGCAGGTAAACTGACTGAAATACTTTCAATAAGACACTAAACATACACAAATCAAACCAACAATTACTTATAACAATAATATTACTTTATAATCAAGTCACATGTCACATTCATATTTTAATTAAATAGCGAACATGCTTTGCTTCACCTTTAAGTGAGGAAGGTGGTCTAATATTTATTTATTAAAATCAATGAGAGAGCACATGTTACAGGTATTGACTGGGTTTATTTAAGCTGTGGCTGTGACACACACAGACTTATTGATTACCCCAAAGAGATGTTATTCATGCAAAGGTGTAATCTGTTGAAAATGAAAGGGATTATTGTCAGTCCATATTTGAATGTTTGACTGTGTATTTTGGTATTTGTAAATACTAAATAATTTATCAGACAGGTATGTAGTTCAATATTTGAGAGGAATTGCTGTTGTGTGTTAAATACTTATAGTATTGAATTTTTGTTATAATATAAGGAAAATTCTTTGACAGTGTAAAAGGACCTGCATTCTGCATGTATTAAGGTTGACCTTATTTAGACTGTTTGCTGTAGATATTTTTCAAGTGTTTTCTCTGATAAAAAGCATCAACTATCAGATAACATTCCTTTGTTCCTACCCTCTGTCAATGTTTTTTCATAAGTTTACTTTGATGTTTTTTTCTCTTACAAATTTAGTACATCAAATTATCCTGATGAACTGTTTTATAAATCTTCAGCCTTATTTAAGTTCATAGAGTAATAATGTGTTTAGCCCTTAACTGGCTGAATTTGTCCGTTTTAGATGTCCGCAGATTTCAATATCAATAGTGTGGCGGCCTTGCTGCGTGGTTCATGACTGTGTCAGACAAGTAATCTAGGGATTGCAGTCTAGGTGTGGGTTAAAGCCCTGTCGGGGCAAGCCGTTGTTTCCTTGAGCAATAAACTTTACATTCATTGCTTAGTAACAGTTGATTCCAGGAACGGATTCGAGAGTGTTTCAATAAGCTTATTATAAGCTTCCAACACAAGCAAACAAAAATTTGTAGAAACTAATATATTATTTTAGATCAAATCTATTATCCTTGGTACTGATAGTTAAATTTACAAAATGTTTTAAGTCAGTGAATTAAGAACATAAGTTAATAAAAACTGTTATCTTGTACATGAACACTTTGTCTAGACTTTAAGATAGTAATAAAATTTAAATATCTTACTCAAGTTTCTTTTATGAAATACCATCCTCAGGTGAAGTATGGATTACAAACCTCAGGTAATATATTTTGCTGTTTGTTAATAAGCTGGACCATATTTTGCAAACTCTTACAATCTTTTTGATACATTACGTTCTTTGCCTATAGTTTGTTCTAGAAGTTCATTGAAAATTTATAACATGCCAGGGTATATGAAATGGAACATAAATATTTTAAATGAAGTTGCTTTATAAAACAGGATGACTGACAGCATTATAGCATTCATGCAACTTACTCATTTAATTAACTGAAATTAGTTTATTAAAGGAGCTCCAGTGAGGTTTAAAAAAATAAAAAAACATAAAATTTGAAATTTTTACATAGATCAAACGATTCGCACTTAAAATGGAAGAATCTGCAAAGGAAAATATAGAAATATACTCAGAATTAAATTTGCCAGAGGCTTGCACAATACAATTTTATTCAACTTGTTTTTGACTTAAACTCAAACTATACTAAAATTATAAGCTTGGCACAAACTCTTAACAAAAGCTAAGAGGTCTGTCTGCTTCATCTTGAAAAGATAAAAGTAAAACAATGTCACTCTTACTTGAAAAATGCCATAGCCAGTCCATTAGACAGGCTATGAAAGTCCAGAAACAATTGATGGAGTTTCTGTTGATCTCTTAGTATGCTTCGCAAGATAAACATGTGCAGTAGTTGCGTCAAAGTAGGTCTATTTTTAAATGCATAATTATGATGACATGGTTGATATTAGGTTTCTGGCAGGTTTCCTTGGTAACAAGAAGTAGACAGCACAGATTTGAAAATATAGTTTAATCTCTGAGGTCCTTCAATCATTTTCCAGCCAAAAATTCATTACCATTTCTTTGACAGCTATCTCATTATGGTAACATATTCTTTGACATTTAAAATTACATGATATCATTATGTAAAATGCTTTTTTAATGAAGGAAATCATTCGCATAATACATTTGTATTTGCCATTGCAATTTATGCATGAATAAACCCAATAATGTATGAAATCAAGTGAAAAATCTAATGTACGCTGCGAAAAATCAAATGTACGCTGACTAAATTAATCAGTTATGAGTGGTTGAAACATTGTCGAAATTTTATAAACTGCTTGTGGCATGACATGGTTTTATGTTTGTCCATGTATTTTGGTCATGTTTTCATCTCATTGGACATAATTTTCAAACTTGTCATAGGAAAAGTACAATGTCGGAGGAAAGGAAATAACAAAATTATAAAACAATTTTAGTGTTAGTTTATCATAACGTTGCTCAACCTTGTTTGTCGTTCATCCGTACGATAATTTGTTGTGCTGAAAAAAAAACAAATAGTTCTCCTTTACTTTGTTCGAAGAAATAATAAATAAGCAAAGCTGGATTTTATTTTGTAAATTATCTATGGACTTTCATATCTGGACAAGTGAATAATTTGTTTGTGTGGTTAATTTTGTGTTTTAAATTTTTTGTTAATTAAAATTATTAATTGGTTAGTGAATGAATTATGTAAGTGTAACGTCTGTTGGAAGATTAAAATTCTTAGGTTTTGTTGGAGAAAAGCATTTAATGTTTAAACAGATAAAAGATATTTTGCAATAATAAAGTATGAAGTGTATCTTTGAAGAATACAGCCAATTTTTTCAAAGAACATTGAAAGTATTCCAGTATAAGTATAGAGTCTTACACTGGGACTGTAAAAACATACTGTATAACTAGGTATAAGACATTTGGTCAACTTTAAGTGGGCTTGCAACAACTAGAGACTTGCCTGTGCCACCATTAGACAGCCTGACTAGCCTAATTAACCAGGCTCTATACTCTATACAATGATGACTGTTTATTTTTTGTATGTTAAAGAACCAAAATTGGGGCATCTTTCTGTACCGTATCTTGCACTATCCCCCAAAATATGAAATGACTATTACTCTTCTGGAGGACTCTGCCATGTTGGGCAACCGATGACGAGTATAAATAAACTCAAATACACACACACTACTTATTTTTTTGGTATTTTCTCCCTTTTAACTAATAACGGTTATTGTGGAAATCAAAGCAGAACAAGCCAATTTCACAAATTCAGTAGGAATAAAGGTCAAATAGAAAGGTTACTAAGGAAGTGAGGTAAAGTTTGTATAGTGTTGACGTAATTGCTTCATGGATATAGCCAATTATCAAAAGTTTTGTCATTCACTGGTTGATAATATCACAAGTTTCCTGACAAATGAGAGATAATAATGTAGATGATAGAATACGGATGTCATTTTCTCTATAAACAGGTGTCATTTTAGAACAACATGTTACCTGACTATTAAGGCAAAATTTAATTTTTCCTCCCTTACGCCAGTCATATTCAGTTTTTCCACTTAAGTACTGGTAACTGAATAGAAACAGTGCCACATCTTTTTTTCAAATTAATATATATATAAATCTTTATGTTTTACTTGATAAATTACTGGATAAATAATTGTCGGTTTCCATGGATTTAGATATCTGTTTTTTCTGTATGATATAGAACCTTGTGTTTCCATTGACTACATATTGAATTATATATACCGGTATATGAATGTCGACCATTATGCTGAAAGCTGCTCACGAGATATCATAATGATAGATTAAACAAGCAGGTGACATAACACTTGCATCTTACTTGCATACTTTATAATGATCGTAGGAGAAAAGTGACATAGCAGAATGTAACATTGTTAAGTTGCTAGGTTGATACATCTTATTTGAACGTTTTGACTATAATCAGCGGAATATTTCCTCTATGTTTTAACTTTTCTTATAGAAATTGTGCGTCAAACTGAGTCTTAGAGACATAGACGGGACATGCATATATAATTTGTTACTTATCTATATGTACTATAGTGATAATGGATTTTGAAGGTCCTAAAATATATTCATCCAGCGCTGTACTCATTTTACAGGCAACATCTTATAAAGGTGGGTCAAAATGTTATCTTGTTATAATTCAAAACAGCTTTATGCATGCATATTTTACGAAGCATTTAAAGTTTATTTTGGTTGTCATTAATACAGTTTGATGTTGAAAATCTTTATATACAATTAAGTGTTTAATACGACAAGAATTTAGTTACAGTTGTGACATTTTAAATAATTTGATAACGAGTTACTTGTTTTACCTTTCGATTTTTATTATTTTAAAGTGTGGACACAAAATATTTAAAAGGCGGATTAATTTTGTGATAATAAAAAGGCATGGTATGATTTTGTTTTGTACAAGGAAATTGGGTGCAATTTGTAATCATGTAATCATGTGATCATGAGGTAATTTGGAAGAATGTCGCACCTGAATGCATATTGATCTGTAATAAATTCATTCAGGATACATATTGACCTTTGATTTCCGCTTTGACGAATATTTCAGCATAATGTTTGATGTGTATATGATGATCTTTGTTTGCTAACATCTTTGGCTGTTACAATCATGATTGGTCATTGATATTTAGATACATACAGGCCAGCTTGGATATCTGCGAAGTTAGACTCAGGCTCTAAATTATTCTATTGGTTGTTCATACCTTTACCACCCTAAATGTCTTAAATAGACTTGTCCATCTTTCAGTCTTGACAAAACCATTAATCATTTTTAGGGAAAAGTTCAAAATATATACTGACTGAATAGCAGACAGTATAGACTATGATCAGACGGCACTTTTTGTATGAGTAGAATCAGTTGCTGCCATTATGCTAAGGGTTGATGTTGAAATCCCTTTCATTGATAATGAACAGTTCCAAATTCATTGCTGGGCCAAGTCTATTATATGAATTTAGGGTTTATAGTGAAATAATTTATATAGGATTGACAAATCTACTGTTGTATTTCACATTCACACATATCCTTATCAGGAGAGATTATGAGTCATATAAATTTTACAAATGGAATGTTGTTTGATTTAAAGGTGTTTCCTGATTTTATATGTAGGTGTAAATTATGTTCAAAATATTTAATTTTACCATGATTTTTGTTTTGCCTTCTGATCAGATAACATTGCATAATGAAAGTTGTCAGAAATAAAGGTAAATATTTTTATGATTTATAGAAAATGGGAAGAACAGGTTTAATGTGGCACCTTGCCTGGTATATAAAGGGGTTGTACCATTTGTGCCGGTAGTAATATGGATTTAATGTCCTTGTTACTTCTGTAAGTTCTGGAAAATTCTTTCTGTTTTCATTTCAAAGACTTGTGTTATTGGCTCTTTAAAATACTCCAGGTAAATGAGAAACTTTATTTTGCTTTTACAACTTGATGTGTCAATGCATTAGGGATAATGTTAGTAAGTTAATATAATGTAAATGTGAACTTAAAGTGAAGTATAATTCCTTACATAGATTTAGTAAATATTTATAGTGTAGATTATGTATTTTGAAATCTTGAATATGTGACTCAGTTGTTAGTTTCACTTTCAGTCATGTAATATATGTCTTGTTTCAAGGTTTGTTGACCAAAATATCTTTTTAATGTAGTATATATGTCTTGTTTCAAAGTTTGTTGACCGAATATCTTTTTTAATCCAAGTTCTTGTTAACAATGTTGTTTAAAGAAAATTATATATATATGTCTTGTGGTTTTTTATGACTCATATATGTGATGTACTGGCTATACTATATATTCACTAATGATAGCTTTGAGGCAAACACTGATGCAGCGTACCACTAGTTTATTATGGTATATACATATATGGTGTGAAAGATAAATGTTAGATAGCAAATTATTTCCTTAAATTAACATGTTTGATATCTTAAATGGACTTGTCCAACCTGCAATCTGGACTAAACCATTCATCATTTGAGGGGAAATTTCAAAATAAGTATTGTCTGAGTAGGGAACTAGAGTATTTTCTCTCAGATATATCAGTGTATAATTATACTGTTGATATTATGAATGAGCTTTGAGCAAAAACTGGTAATATGGTACTTCATATATGGAAATGTCTATATTAAATTATATTTGTTCAATACAAACACACCTGTTAGAATAATTACGATATAGAAACAAACTGAGGCAGAATTGTGCCAAAATTTGAAATGTACAAGAACAATGTTATCAGACTAGAGTATAATCTGTGACCCATATCTGTCAATATTTTGTTATATTAACTTGTGAAAAGGTCCATAATTTTGTCTTTAAACTCCGTTCAAAAAGTTTGAATTGTGAAACTGTAAACAGTTTGTTCAATCAAGGATATATTAAATCTTGTATAATGTAAGCTATTTAAATTTATCTCAAAAAGGGCTTAAACAAAACCTTTTTCGTACATTTGGTGGATTTTCCTCGAGTTTTAAGTTTGATATTTTTTGAAACACTGTGGTTTGTTGTGTTAATACATGTAATAAATTTTCCATGAAATGTTGTTTGAGATCATTCATTCAGTATAATATCAACTGATTAGTGTGGTGTTCTAAGAAATATCTAAAAATAACTAGTTCTTTGAAATCAGATTTATCCTGCATTTTCATGGTTTTGTGCAAAAGGATTGTAACACAAGTGACATTAAGTAGGAGTTACAACTGTTTAGGATCAATCCCTGGATTTGTGAGGGAAAAGATAATCCCAATGGGGGATGATTGCTGTTCATAATTCTCATTTAGCATTTAACAAACATTGTTTTTACCCCTAGAAATTTGGTGAAACATAATTTTTGTTCAGTTTGTTCATTTTTCCAATTTTCTGTCAAACTTGATTTATTTTTTCCTGTGTTTCTCAAAGCATCTTTTATCATTTTCTAAGATCATGAAAAGTTTAAATGAATTCTATTATAAAGTTTTCATTCAGTCTATATGTCTATTAAAAACTGGGATGTATTACCTTAAATTTGATGAAAACAGGAATATTTATCTTTAGCTTCTCATTTCAGATGCAACAATAGATAGTGCTGATTCTCCAGATCCAGAAGATACAATACAGGAATGGCGAAGTGAAGTGAGCAAACGTAGTAACATTCCATGGGAAGAAAAACCTGATAAAGTCAACCTATACAGCGAAAATATTATACAGGAAACAGAGAACACTGAGGCTGTTGATCGAGAATCTATTGCCAATCTCTCCAAAGCACGGCAGCAGTGGGAAAACAAAGCTCAAACAGGCGAAGAAACTCCTAGGAAGCAGAAACAACCTCAACAGGTTCGTCATTGGGAAGTCAAACTTCCTACGCCGTTGAAAAGAGTTCCAGCAGACGTGGTACGCACGACGAAAAACGATTCCGATTCAGAATCAGAAAACATGGCGGACACTGAGCATGCTAATGAAAGTGCTATTGAGCGAGAAATTCGCCTTGCAATGGAGCGTGAAGAATTATTGAAAAGAGAGCAAGAAGAAAGAGCTAACTTACAAGAGAGACAAGTGTCATCTGTAAAGAAAGAAACATTTGAAAAAATTGAGCAGAATAACAATAAGCCAACATATCATGAGATGACGGAAGCTGACCGAGGCTCCGAGTTACAACAGCGCGAGGAGCTAATACAACAAGAATTGCAGGAACAACAAGAACGTGAGGCAGCTTACAGGGGAAATACTCGCACTGTTGAGGTGAGATGCAGTAAAGTTTCTACTATTTTGATAACTCATTTTCTTAGTTCACTAATAAGTCATTAGGCAATAATAATAATAATAATATTATAAAAGTTAGAAACATGTAATTTTCAAGATAATCGTGAACATCACTACACTTTCTTATAAAAAAGATAGCATAAATATATAAATGTATTTTCCGCACATCTAAACTTGAAGACTGACCCACAGTGAAATAAATGCATGTTCACCACATTTACCAACTTACGCCTGAAGCCAATGATAATAAATTTTCTCATAAGATTCAATCATCTTCAGCAACTGATCATACAATTGTGCCCTCATTTACAAACCTTAAAGTCATTACATTTCAGTACTTTAGTTCTTAGTTCTATTCAAAAGAACCTGTAACCTGCTTAATTTATTGAATGGACTCATCCAGCTTCCATTTATGGAACTGTTTATTGTCAATTTTAGGGATGTCATGATGAAATTTGAAAGTCAGCAGTATAGAGCCTGGTCAAACTGCTCGGAACTGCACGGATGTATCCGTGCATATTCTGTGCAGACTGGCATGACTCAAGCCATACTTATGAAATTCAATTCAGCAGTTTAATAGTTAAAACATTTGTTGTTAACACAAGAAAGATATGAAAATATGAAAGGATATAAAAATGAGCCGTGTCATGACAAAAACAACATAATGGGTTTGCGACCAGCATGGATCCAGACCAGCCTGCGCCGCGCAGTCTGATCAGGATCCATGCTGTTCGCTATCAGTTTCTATACTTGTTATAGGGTTTGTAAGCGAACAGCATGGATCCTGATCAGACTGCGCGGATGCGCAGGCTTGTCTGGATCCATGCTGGTCGCAAACCTATTATGTTGGTTTTGCCGTGACGCGGCTCAAATGTTTGTTCAGACAGACTAATTGAGTATATTAAAACGGACATTTGAGCGTTTAAATGATGTATTTGTTGTATAGTTAGTGTCACATAATATTACCACATTTTATGACAGGCTGTAGTCAATTCTACCCACTAATTAATTATTATTACTCAGTGCACTTATAAATACATGAAATATCCATTCGAAAAAAATAAGCATATTGTTATAATAATGGCAAACATTTGAGAGAAAGCATTGTAATGTATTGAAAATGGTAAAGAATTTTTGTTCATTAATTGTTAGACACAAAATATAAACTGGAAATGATTAAATGTAAAGAATTTTAGCAAAATGTTACTATTTGAAAAATTTATGTAAGTACAAAAATTGTAAATATGAAAATTCAGACTTAAATCATAATCAACCATTATATAAATTTATATCAGCTGAATAAACTAGACATTACAATTTTTCTTCTGTTAATGTAAACTTGTAAAGATGTTTTGAAATATGTACACCGATTTTTAATTAACAGCCAAGTTTTAAGTTTGTTTACCTGTCAATAGGTGTTAAGTTTTTACAGACGGAATGTTGTAAATTTTGAAGGCTATCTGCTGGAAGGGATAGCTTTGATGGATGGAGGAGATAAAATCATATTTACCGTTTATTGATACCTTTTTATTGACAACACAGTTAATGCATAATCAGTCTATCTCAGTGGATCTTATTATTACATTTAATACATTTTATTAACAAATTCTATTAAATCATTTCACTTATATTTGATTCATAAATGATATTTAAAGTTAGGTAAAAGGGTACTAGCTTTTGTATATTGAGACTCGAGGTATTAAATACGTAGAAAATGAAAAATAGTGTGAAAGGGATGTATATTAATTGTAAAAAAAGGACATATAACACAATGGTAAGGATGTTTCATATAAACATGGTTATTAAGGTGTATATTTGAACAGTTTACTAATGAAAAAAGTAATTAATGTTTTTTGTTTACAAGTGCATGTAGAGTTTTACAAATGAAAAAAAGGTAATAAACTAAAGTCAGGCTCCGTGCTCTGTATCTAATGATACAAGTAAAAAGTTAATCAATGAAAATTGAAATTTTTGATATTTTACATTATACAGGATTTGAGCCCATCGTCTGCTGATGAAGACGAGAATGCCAATGAGAGTATAATCGAGCGTGAAATACGTCTGCAACAAGAGAGAGAGCGGGAACTTGAGGAACGTAGACAACAGTTAGCAAAAACTAAAATAAAGGTAAATTTAATGCTTAAACAAAATAGTCTGTGATAGCAAAATAAACGGTCTCTTTTTAATTAATTTTATGACTAATATTATATATTGTTTCAACACATTAATTGTACAGTTTGCTTAATATATAAAAAAAGTAATTTTTTTTTACCTTTTGTTTCTATAAAAAAGTACAAAAATATGTTGATGTTTTATTTTTGTGCTTTGCAATGACTATTTAATTATTTATTTCCAAAATTTTAGGATAACGAGCCAACGGTTGAGGAAACAGTTACAATGGAATACACTGAAGTGGTTGAATCTGTTCCTACACCGGCTTCGACTATGTCAGAGACCCCAGTCTCAACACCAGATGTACTCAGCGAGGCTGAGGATCAAAGTGAGGTTAAACCAGAACATAAAGCAAGAATTTCTTATGAGGAAGCAATTTCTAGTGCTGCACATGATGGTGAAAGTTTGATTGCACGTGAATTACGAGAAGCCCGTGAAAGAGAGGAAGAGCTTCAGAGACAGCGACAATTGACCTCAAATACGAACAAAGCCACAACACCAAAACAGGCAGTGACCCCAAGTAGTGTAAAACAGTCCGTCTCAAATGAAAATATTGACAATCAGAAACCAAGTTATCAGAAAGATGTGTCACCATTTAAAAATGAACGTCGTCAGTCCACAGATTCTCTCTCTTCGGGTCACAGCAGTGAAAAACCAAAAAATGCAACTCCTAGAGGTGTACGAGTTACAACGTTTGGTGGAAGTGGTAAAATGGCAAATCTTACATACAAAACTCCAGACAAACCTAAAGAAACAAAAAGACAGGAAACTCCCATTGAACGTGAGATAAGATTAGCAAGAGAGAGGGAAAATGAATATAGAGTATCAAAAGGTCTTCCTCCATTGAAAGATGAAACAAAAGTAGAATACAACAAAGATGATGATACAAAGGAAGAAGTGACAATTACAAAATCATCATTCTTTAGTCCAACCCAACAAAGTAAGGGAGATAATATTCAAAAGTTTGCTTCCTCTAGGTTACAAAAAGAAATTAACAAACAAACTGCTTTAGAAAAAAAATATCGCGAGGAAGGAAAAATTAAATCAACATCTGAAGATCATCTTGGACTGCTTAAATACACGGATATTGCCACACAAGAGCAATCTTCTGTTCCTAAAAGAAACTTTAGCATCACACGTAAAAATGCACCGGTCACTGAACAGAAACAGAACGGTGCACCGGAACCCAAGCCAACAAAGGCACTTACTCCAGATCAGCCTACACCAAAATTTAATCGTAGTGTAAGCGGTGGAGTAACATTTAGTTATAAAGAATCGAGACACAAGGCTGAATCTAAAATAGAACAGGAGCTTAGAGAAATGAGGGAGAGAGAAGATGAACTAAGGTAAATTTTCTATTACTTTGTATGCATCTACTAGGTCTGGAAATTAGGGAGGGATGGGTGTGGGCAGATTGGTTGCATTGTATAGTAGTTGACACTGTAAACAATTGGTTTGTTATAGATTTAGGATGATCACTAGTCTGAAGATACATGTATTAAGGAAATGTGGGGGTTGTATGGCATACTGGTTGTTGCCGTGGTCGATTGGTTTGTTGTAGACTTTTGATCACTTGTGGGTTTTAATACAACAAAAAACTACAACCTTGATCTGTATTGTTACATGTTTTGATATAAATTTCCTCTTTTTTTATCAATTTTATCATGCATTTTATTACATACATGTATTTATCCTTGTTGCAGCTTTAAGACTTTTTTAACAATACATCACAGTCCTTTGTTCAAATACAGCTGTATTTGAGTGGCGGTGTGGCTGAGTGGTTAAGGCATCGGACTAGTAATCTCAGGATTGCTGACTGAGTGGGTTCAAACCCTGTCAGGGGCAAACCGTTGTTTCCTTGAGCAAGAAACTTTACATTCATTGCTTAGTACTGGTTAGTTCCAGGGAGGATTTGAGAGTGTTTCAATAAACTTTAGCTTCCAATACAATCAAACTAAAATAAATTTGTATAAACTAAATACAGTTGTACTGTACAATAACTGCATAATCATCAGTGCATCATACTTTTGTTAAATATAATTATTTAAAAAAAATGTTTCATTTCTATGCTTATTTCAGAAGTCAGAGGTCAGGCTCAGGTGTTGTGTCACCACGTAGTCCTAGAAGCCCTGATACAACCAGCGTTGTAAACAAAAGATCACAGTTTGAGCAGACATCGTAACCATAGAAACTCTTTATTTAGAAACCAGATAGTAAATTTTGTGTTCAATAGCCAGACAAACAATGAATCAGTAGGCAAGATTGTGTTTCAAACTGTTTCATAATGGACAACCACAAGAACAACAACAAAAGTGGGTGACAGCTGATATTAGTGCCTTAGCTACTGTGTCAATGTTGAAAAGTATTTTGTGTATGAAATTTTTGGTTATTTTAAGATTTTCTAAATTGATAATAATAGAACTATATCATATGAAATACCACTTAAGTGTTGATTCGACAAAGATACATTTATTTAAGACCACATTGACTTTAAACCAAAATCATGTAATACATGCCAGTGTGTATTGAGCATGTTATATATATATATAATGAAAGCAAAAAGTGATTACCAAATGTTCTGTTATTTTGGTTTCTTTATTTTCAATGAATTAAAAATTACTTATTTGTAATAAAAGTATGTCTTGCATCATAGTAGTGAAGAAATTTGTTATTAAAATCTCTGAAATCAGTAATGCCTGTTTTCTGGGGTGAGTTGAAGTATGTACTTGTAATTAAAGAGTTGCCATGATTGACAGTATTTTGGTGTAAGGAGTTGAATTTTTGGTGCTGTAGAAGAGAAAAGTACAGAAAAAAATAGCGTATGATATAGCGTATACGGATACAAGTAGCCAAACTGTACTGTAGTGAATTAGTGTGTATATAGTTTATGAATTTCGACATTTAACCCTTATTGTGCTGAAACTGAGGTGATCAGCCCCAGTATAAAGCCAGGTCAGCCTGCACATCCATGCAGTCTGACCAGGCTCTATACATTTGGCTTATATAAAGTTTTCATCTTGATATTCAAAAATCAATTATGGAAAGGCTTGACAAAGTTAAGCAGTTTAAGGGTTAAAGTGTATCATTTATGCATCATATATTTGACTTGTTCTGTGATTTTTTAATGTGTGTAAGACTAAAAAGTGTAGTAGTCAATGTTATGACTGTTACAAGAATATTTTATCATATAGTCTTTTATAACATGTTGATTTAATGTTGATTTGTATACATGACATTACGTATAATTCTTTATACTGCTAAGTGATACATGATACATGTTGTTTTTTATATAGCTTAATGTATATTAAGTGTTCTGCAGTATATTATGCAATTTTAATTGTACCTGGTTGTATTTCAGAAATTTATTCAGATTATGAAATATATTTAATGGTATTGTTTATATTTTTTTCTAATTTTGAGTATTAATTGTAACAAGCGTTATTGTAAACCTTGTTTTTTTTAGGTAATGTGAAGGTTTTTTTTGTCAGTAGTGTAAGAACATATTCTTAAGTTACCTCATTTCCTGTTACATATGAAATTACAATGTTTGAATTATGAAATAGTCATGTTTTCAGCAAAAAAAACCCCCATATTATGAGAATATTTGAGTACCTGATGGTATTTGGACAAAAGCCCCTCGGCCCCTTGACAGATTTACGGAACAAATCATAAAAAGTCCCTCATTAGGTGCTTAAAAAATGCGAATATGAACAACATTAAATGGTACAACTATATTTAGAATATGTAAACTTGCTTTTCAATGAAATTATTGTGACCATGAAGTTTTTTTTAAATGTTTTTGAGTGGTAAATTTCTCTACGAGGGAGTGAATAGATTAAAGATGTAATAATCTACATTATGTGAGGTTGTGGTTAGCTTTGTTAAGATTTAGAATTTTGCTGACAGAGTTTGAGATTAGAGATTATTGTTCTATGATGATAATAGGGACAATTAGACACCATGTGTTACTGCAATCAATATAGGAAACTGAATTCTTGCTGGTATATTAACTTGCTTTACTGTATATAGGCTGTTCTAATATTGATTTTCATTGTATAATATTGGAATGGGAAGAGAACAGATCTGATATCTAAAACTTTAGTCGCCAGCAGCTTCTAGAATTATACTAAACATTGCGATAGGCTCATCAGCTGTGACTAAAAATATATCTGATAGAAAATGGTGTGTGATGTACAAATATTCTTAACATAGTTTGCTAGTAATGATAGTTTTAAGTATTTGACAGAAAAAGATTAAATACTTTGATGATAGTTTTAAATAATCATCAATTTATATTTTTGAATAAAGTGAATTCGGTCATTCCATTTGTAACGTTATATTTCAAATAAAACAACTAATTTACACACCTTGTGATATTCAATGAGGTATCTTGCATCGGTACTCAATGAGGTATCTTACATTGATATTCAATGAGATATCTCACACTGATATTCAATGTGAAAACTTGCATTGATATTCAATGTGACATCTTACATTGATCTTCAATGTAAGTTCTTGCATTGATTTTCAATGTGACATCTTACACTGTTATTCGTGTGACATAATGCATTGCTATTCAATGTGACATCTTACATTGATATTCAATATGTCATCTTGCATTGATATTCAATGTGATACCATACATTGATATTCAATGTGATATCATACAATGATGTTCATTGTGATATCTTGCATTAATATTCAATGGGGCATCTGATTACATTGATTTCCGATGAGACATCTTACATTGATAGTCTGATATTCAACAAATCTTACCTTGATATTTAATAACATCTTACATTGTTTCTTAATGTGTAATGTGATATCATTAAAAAAAAACATTTTTATTTTGTTTAAATTTTTTGTTCATGTTTTTGTGAAAATAAGTACCAGTATTTTAATGTGGAGAACTGTTATTAGAATAAAAGTTAAGAATATGTCATACTTTTATGTATAAAAATGTTAGTCAAATTTAAAATCTTATGAATGAAGACACTTGTGAATGTCTTTATTGATATAGTTCATATTTTGTGATATATTCAACATGATTTTTTATTATAAAACATATCTAATGAATCCCTCAATATTGTATGCATTTGGTGGTTAAATATTGAAAATGTGTATTCCTTGAATTTTAAATCTTGTCTAAGATCAAGGATATCACTGTTGTAAATTTTTGAATATTCAAGGATAGATAAAGCCCACCTGTTCAGATAAACCACCTTTTCAATATAAAAATAAACAAGGATTAATGTGGTTTGTGTAATATAATCTGTAACGAAAATTCATTAACATGTGTTAACTGTGTAATTCTGTTTTATTACTAGTTACTTTACAGTATAGTGTAATTTTGTACTAATTTTCTTTCTGTTAAATGTTTCAAGTACATATCATATTGTGAGCCTTATTTACAAACGTGTCCAGTATATTAATTTTGTTAACAAGTGTTCATAAATAATTCTACATATCTGTAAAAAAACAACATATCATTAGACTTCTGATTTGTTTATTTATCAGAAATAGTGTGTTTTTTATTTGGTTGTAAGATTTATATATGTATATATGATTATATACGTTTTACATATCATTTAGTAAAAAATTAACAGTTGCAAATTCAGCAAAATGAGAATGGATTCCGTGATTAACATGTTTGTGTGTGATTAATATAGCATTGTTTTAACTTTATATATACCAGTCTGGATTGTAGAAGTTATGCAATATATTCAGAGAATTTATTATTGTAAATAATATTTTAACAATATATTATATATAATCATTTGTATGTTGCCTTAAATTTAAAGAATATGTTATATTAATGAATAAAGTATACAGAAAAAAATGCTTTGTTCCTGTTATGTTCTTTTGTTATTTTAAACAAGAGCCATGTCAACATGGCCATCCCCCGCCGAATGTGTTTGCTCATTGGAAGAATGTATAATATGTAGTAGAGCAGAATAATTAAATTTTAAGAGGTCTTTTGGTAATGAAAACTGATGGCTGAAGTGATAACAGATTTGAAACCTATGTGAATACTGATGGCTGAAAATAACAAAGGGCAATAACTGAAAAATAATGCAGGGTAGGTTATCATTCTTGTGTGCTGCACCCTCCTCAGTAAAATCTATCCACCTATGAAGTTTCAAGTTGATACCTCAAATACTGCACACCTCCTGAGTGAGATCTATGGACCTATGAAGTTTTATGTTGATATCTCAAAGGTTTTTTGAGTTATGCTCTAGACAAAAAATAATTTTGAAAAATATCAAAGGGAAATAACTCAAAAATTATGCAGGGTAGAGTTATCATTCTTGTGCACTGAACTCCTCCTCAATGAGATCCATCCACCTATGAAGTTTCAAGTTGATACCTCAAATACTTTTTGAGATATGCTCCTGACAAAATAGTATGAAAAAGAACAAAGGGCAATAACTCAAAAATTATAGAGGGAAGAGTTATCATTCTTGCGCACAGCATTCCTCCTCAATAAGATCTATCCAACAATGAAATTTCATGTTGACATCTCAAACACTTTCTGAGTTATGCTCCACTCAGGTGAAAAATTAAGTACAAAAAATAACAAAGGACAATAACTAAAAAATTATGAAAGGTAGAGTTATCTTTCTTGTGCACTGCACACCTCCTGAGTGAGATCTATGGACCTATGAAGTTTCATCTTGATATCTCAAAGGCTTTTTGAGTTATGCTCTGGACAAAAATTAATTTTGAAAAATAACAAAGGGCAATACCTCAAAAATTATGAAAGGTAGAGTTATCATTCTTGTGCACTGCACGCCTCCTCAATGAAGTCTATCCACTTATGAAGTTTTAAGTTGATACCTCAAATACTTTTTGAGATATGCTCCGGACAAAAATGTCGGACAGAAGGACGGAGACTATTTCTATTAACCCCGCCGCCTTTCAGCGGGGGATAATAAATAATATGGCTGAATAGGTCATTAGAACAAGTAATGGAAAGAGTGTAGTATAATAAATAAATAATCATGTGGGATAAGTTGTCCATCACTTGCTGAGAAATTGTTAATTACTGATTAATTATCCAGAAAAGCCAGTTTGATGGATTGATTCAGGTGACCAAAATTTGTTAAAATTCAGCACAAGAACCAGAAAAACAAAAAATTAAATCTACACAATTTTATATTGCAGTTGGTTCAACATGCTCAAGTTAACTTCTCTTGCAATTTGGCCTTCTATCATTCCCTTAAGTAAAGAGAATGCGTTCTATTGGAACTACTGACCTACATGAGTGGGGAAGTTGGTCAAGAGGTAAATGTTGTTGCATACAGATCACGTGCCCATCATTGCAATTCATTTAAATCCTGCCAGGGACTATGTATTGATTTAAGTGAGGAAGTTGTCGGCTAGCTAATGTGAAGATTATGTGGCTTATGTGGTTTTACTTGTATGACCTCTCGTGCCTGAAATGCCATAAATGGACACCTAAGGTCTTCTTCCACTTGCAAAGCTAACTTCACCAATGACCTTGACAGTGTCCTTGAGGCTTGAAACCAGTACAAAGGTACACCTATTGTATTGCATACAGTATGTTGCATACTGACTGAAAAGTTAAAAAAAAAATATTTTACTGAAAAAACTTCCTGTTTATGTAAATGAGCTTCAATAACAAAATGCTTCAATAATAAAAGGGACAAATGATTCACAGTTTCTAATCACACATCACAAAACACTTGGACATTAAAGCTACTAAATATGTTAGAGAAAATCATTAAATTAAGCTGAAAGCTGTAGGGGCTGTTTTGATGAAATTTCACAGGAATATTCTATTGATGATTGGAATTATTTTAATTCATCAAAGGAAATATATCCAGGATTTAAGCCAGAAACCTATAAATCATTAAATGCATTTTTGTCATCGACTTTTTTCTCCTATACCAATGTGGCCAAATATGACAAAAATTACCATGATTACTTCTACTCTAAAAGTTCTACCAAATTTTTCTGGTTTGTTGCACATACATCTTACAGGCTTTTTAATTACAATTGTAATAGTGGATTCAAGATTATGAAATTTTAGTAAGTATAAACAGAATCAGAGGTTATAAAGAAATTTTCTAAACTCAAACTTAGGTTTCAGGCATTTGATTGGTCAGAAACCTGCCCAGAATATACACTGACCAATAAGACTCCTGAGATTTGAAATAGAGCTCAGAAAAAGACGTCTGTGTTCTAATACAACAATATAACAAATATCCTGCATACATTATTATACATGTACATCACAATTTATTTAACATTAAATTTCAACAAACAATACAGTATTCAAGATTGATGTATATATAAATGTCTTGATCTATTCTTACACATGGTCAATATAGTCAGTGTATTATTTACATACAATTACTCCAAGTATTATTTACGTCAGAGACAGTATTTGGTAAAGATCCTATAAATACATGTATAAGAAATACGTACACTCCACTACTGGAAAAATAAGCATCTATAAAAACATTAACAATAACAAATATTTTATCACAGTATAACAGAAATGGAGTTTGATTACCATGTACTGCTTTATAAACTTTGAATAAATTTGATTTATGTAAGTATATAACTTTTATCAAAATTATAGACAAGTCTCTGAACTATTATATAAATGAGCCGCATCACGACAAAACCAACATACATGTAATAGGTTTGCGACCAGCATGGATCCAGACCAGCCTACGCATCCGCGCAGTCTGATCAGGATCCATGCTGTTCGCTATCAGTTTCTCTACTTGTAATAGAGTTGGTAAGCGAACAGCATGGATCCTGATCAGACTGCGCGGATGCGCAGGCTGGTCTGGATCCATGCTGGTCGCAAACCCATTATGTTGGTTTTGTTGTGACGCGGCTCAAATGCAGGAGTGTACTCAATCACCTCCCCTAGACATACCTACAGTTTAGACTGGTTCTGTTTACTTTCAGTTTCAAAGTGAACACCATTATTATCTGGTAAAATTGATCATCATTTTACCACTTTCTAAACTGTGTCATCTAAAAAAAAATCTTGTCCGAACAAACAAATAAAACACAAATGAAGTATATATCTATGTAAACAGAGTATTTCCAATCAATGTCTGGTCTTAAATTTTTACCCTGCTGACGTAAAGTGATAGAAATTTGCAACCAGTATTAAGGCAGTCTTTGTCACTAGTACAGAGCCAGGCAAGTCTGCAAATAGGAGCAGACGTCTCACAAAGCTCTATACTGATGTCTGAAAAATTTCAATTATCCATAACTAATATTGGTCTGTTCCAAAAATGGAAACTTCATTTAAGTTCATTTAAGATATACAGCAAGTTAAGGGTTAAATTACACCTTAAATCTTTTGAGGCAGCTCAGAGTGGAACACAGAGACTTATATAGTCTACAAAACTTCCACATTTTTCGTGAAATCTCTTTCTGCTTTACGCTGACTTTTCAGAAAGCAGAAAATACCAGGCTTAAGTTTTTCAGCCGTGGCGAGAACTATTCGGAAATCCCCTTCTGCGTGTAGCTGTAGGTCAGTCCTAATCTTCTTGATTGTTTGAATCTTCAATGGTACAGTTCCATCATTGCTGAAAATTATTATTTGAGCCATGTCACGACAAAACCAACATAATGGGTTTGCTACCAGCATGGATCCAGACCAGCCTGCGCATCCGTACAGTGTGATCAGGATCCATGCTGTTCGCTTACAACTCTATAACAAGTAGAGAAACTGATAGCAAACAGCATGGATCCTGATCAGACTGCGCGGATGCGCAGGCTTGTCTGGATCCATGCTGGTTGCAAACTCATTATGTTTGTTTTGTCATGACACGGCTCATTTCTATTATTATATATATCATATTATTATCATAATGATATCAAATACTGTTAACATCTGTAATATCTGAATTTTAGAATTTCTGTATAAATTTCTGTACTTTCAATTTTAGTTAAATGAGTGAACATACTGATGAACATCTTAAATCAAGCCCTCTGTATAAAGCAAAGGCCTCCTTTCTGTAAGAAACATTGATCAACATTTCAAATCTAGAACAATGAGGTATAAAAATCCAACCAGCATTCAGACAATACATAATATCTTTCACACAATGTTTTAAACAATGCTTAAACTAATAATTTCAAACCTTTACCTGGCTTGGCTTTAAGCACTGTGTGAGACATTGGCTTATATATATATAAGCTTAAATTCATTGTGTGAAATATTGGCTTAACTTTTAGCTAAAACTCACTGTGTGAAACATTGGCTTATTTTTCAGCTTAACCTCAGGCTTATTTTTCAGCCTAAACTCATGCGTATTTTTCAGCCTAAACTCATGCTAATTTTTCAGTTTAAACTCAGGCTTATTTTTCAGTTTAAACTCAGGCTTATTTTTCTGCTTAAACTCGGGCTTCTTTTTCTGCTTAAACTCAGGCTTATTTTTCAGTTTAAACTCAGGCTTATTTTTCAGCTTAAACTCGGGCTTATTTTTCAGCCTAAACTCACTGTGTCAAACATTGGCTGATTTTTCAGCCTAAACTAACAGTGTGAAACATTGGTTTACCTTTCTGCTTTAGCACACTCTATTAAACACTGGGCTCTCTTATGTAACATTCTCATAAACTGAGTTATATAAGCTTCTCGTATCCAGCAACTTTCTGGTAGCTCAAATATCTGAAACAATAATACACATTACCTTACATGGAACATATAGATGGTAACTGATGTGTTATCCATACATAGCTATCTAAAACATTTCGAGAGCAGACACCAATTGAGCCGCGTCATGACAAAACCAACATAATGGGTTTGCGACCAGCATGGATCCAGACCAGCCTGTGCATCCGCACAGTCTGATCAGGATAAATGCTGTTGGCTATTAGTTTCCCTACTTGTAAAAGAGTTGGTAAGCGAACAGCATGGATCCTGATCAGACTGCGCGGATGCGCAGGCTGGTCTGGATCCATGCTGGTTGCAAACCCATTATGTTGGTTTTGTCATGACGTGGCTCAATTATATTCTACCAAGATAAATAAGGCAATACACATTGTTTTGTTTTTTCTCTTTATTTGCCTGAAGCCCTTTGTGGCAGAAAAAGAGACTCAAAGAAAATACATAAATGTTACAAATCAAAGAAAATTATTTGTAGATATGTTCATGGGCATAAATTTATATTTTTCTATTTTTAGCTGCTCTAGGTGTGCATCCTGCCAGGGACTTCGGATTCTTTCATGTGGAAAAGCTATCCAGCTAGCTTACAGAATGTTGATGGTTCTAGTCGAGTGCCAGCTATGTTCATGAACAGGGTATATGATATCATAAGTCGCAAAAAATGATCATTGGCTGTTGGCTGACCAGCTTTAAATTTTCATCGTCATATTACCAAAGCTGACATATATGGAAACTGAACCAGTCCATTTAAGAAATACAACAGGTTAATTGTAATGATTAAGGGCAAGGAAATGATTAAGATTAAGATTAAGAGAAAATCCTGTAAGATTGTAACATGTTAAGCTAAATATACAATATACATGTACATATACTTGCACCTTCAGAGACAATCTGTTCAATTTTCAGTATGAAGCTTCAAAGACAGTAGATATTTAAGGGAAAATCTGTCACAAATTTACAAATTGTTCATTTTTCAAATTACTTTTCTAGAAGCAAAATGTCTGTTCATTCAAGATGACATTGAAAGTGCTATCTTAATCAAATCAAATTTCTCAAGGCATCAAAAATCACTGTATCCATATGTATCCAACCACTAATGCAAAATTAGTCTCAGAAATCACAGGGTGTAAAATTTTAACTGATGGAACAATACATAGTAAAAATTTCAACATTTGTACAATTGTGCTATTTTCTTATTTTATCAAGAATTATGACTTATACAAGACAACATAAAAGAAATTCCCTAGCAAAATATCTATCTGCTATTTCAAAATTCTAGCAGCTAAAGCAATAATAACAGCATTGATTCCACACTGTACCACTTCTTTATCAGAAATTTACAGACATTTCTGTTCAACTACTTTGGTAAGACTTTTATCTCAAGGATACTAACATCCTTATAAATATTTTATAAGTTTGAATTAGTGTGTTATAGCTGTTTTCCCTTAAGCTATACATAGTAAATGCTGATTTATAAATTTTGGTTTCATGCTTTACAAATAGATCAGGTTGACTGGACCATATGATTTATGATCTTTATAACTATATCTCTATTACCAATAACATAAAAATGTAATATAATTATATATGACAGCATTACTATAAATACCTCTTTCATAAAAGTCTGTACAAGTGTGTCTGGATATGCAGAGCTGGCATGTAATTCCCTGTAACAAAACATTATCAAACTTATAATCACATACCCAAATTAAAGTGTATATGAATGACATACAGATTCTTAAATAATAATTTTTTTCATTACATAGATTTAAATGATACTATTGAATCAAATTCATGATCATTTTTAAATTATTCCAAGAATCAAAATGTAATTTTTGTTTCATTTGGTTATACGTCGCATAAACACTGTATATGTCACACGGCAACTTTACTTATGGAAAAACACCTCTCAGGTGCCTTTCTGTGCATTATTTTGGGAACAAACAAGTGCCCAAGCAGAACCACCGACATTCCGTCAGCTGATTATGAGCTAACTGGATAGCTTCCTCACATGAAACAAGAGCGATCAGTAATCACATGTGTCGCCACATGATGGCCATTTCATGTTGGGACAAAGTTTGTGACAGACGGACAGACAGACAGACAGTGCACAACTAGACTTGGTACTGATCATTCCTGTAAAGTTTGGATAAAATTGCACCAGTAGTTTATGAGGAGTAGTCGCGACAAGCTTTTGCGTATCTGGCAACACACAGAAAAAAACACCTTTTTATCAAAGGGCCATAACTCGGCCAAAAATCATTCAACCGGAAAACCCGTGCAATATGCGCAAGGACTTGAGCTACAGATCAATCCTGTAAAGTTTCATTGAAATTGCTTTAGTGGTATAAGAGAAGTAGTCCGGACAAACTTTAAAAATAAAAATTATTAAAGGGGCCATAACTCTTGACAAAAATCATTGAACGGAAAATGCTGATAATATGCACAACTACCCCTTAGTACTGATCATTCCTGTAAAGTTTAGATGAAATTGCACCAGTAGTTTATGAGGAGTAGTCTGGACAAGCTTTTGTGTATCTGGCAACACACAGAAAAATACACCTTTTTTTTATCAAAGGGCCATAACTCGGCCAAAAATCATTGAACGGGAAAACCCTTGCAATATGCGCAAGGACTTGAGCTACAGATCAAGCCTGTAAAAAAAATTTCATTGAAATTGCTTAAGTGGTATAAGAGAAGTAGTCCGGACAAAACTTTAAAATTAAAAATTATTAAAGGGCCATAAACTCTGCCAAAAATCATTGAACAGGAAAATGCTGACAATATGCACAACTAGACTTGGTACTGATCATTCCTGTAAAGTTTGGATGAAATTGCACCAGTAGTTTATGAGGAGTAGTCCGGACAAGTTTTGTGACGGACAGACAGACAGACAGACGGACAGACAGACGACGGAGAAGTGATCCCTATATGTCGCCACTACTCTGTAGAGGCGACACAAAAATCTGATGCCTCTGTTGGGAATCGAAATCCCACAGTGGTGAGGGGTAAACGGTTTGAAAGTTAACAACTCCAAAATGTAATTACTTTTTATAAATCCTCTAAAATGAAAGATTAAAATGATACATGTATTAACAATATATAGATATTTCTGTAACACATTATCTATTTAGAATACTGGTATGATGAAAGTAATGTTTGAGTCTTTCTGGAAAGTGGTCTAATAATCCCTATAGGTAAGCTAGAGTACCAGGTGACCATGATGTCTATACAGGTTATTTCTCATCTAAAATTGGATTAAGCATGAGCTATATAACGCCAGGTATCACCCTTTGCAATTCTTTTTATTGGAGACACTTTTGAAATATACTCCAAATATTCTAGCAAAAAAATTTGTTTCTACAACCCACTTGAACCTTTATGTACATTTTATGATGAAAATAATAAAAGTATATTAAAACTTCTAACTTACTGATCAAGAACCACCAATTCTTCAAAGTGCCCATATTGTAGACAGATGAGTTCATTTTTGACCGTCTCGTACCTATGTAAGATATGATCACTGTATGTATGCGTCTGCTTCACATCACGTGTAGTTAAATCTATTATCGTGGTTGGATAACGGCTAGCTAATATCTCTGTCATTGGTAGAAATGATTTGCCATCTTCCTGTAATAATGGAAATGTGTATAGCATAAGTATTTCAAATTTTAAGTAGAGGCTAACAATTGAACCAATTACAACAACTTTTAATTTATTTGATTCAAAGGGTCATTGAAAAGGATTGAAAGGTGACTTCTTGTTTAAATCATATATCATGGCGGACACCTTGGATTTTGGAGTTTGCCTGGAACTTTGTGTTTAAGACTCTACAGGTTACAATCTTTTAGAAAATGTAAGTTTCAATTCTGTGCATATTTGGTCTGAGTTAAGCCTTTTTTTGGATTCAGTAGACTAGCCTAGTAGATTCTGTGCTTCAAACATAAATATTCTAAAAATATCTATGTATCATATCAATTCCTCTAAAAATTTATATCTTAAAGCACCAGTCAATTGTAACCAAGGCCCTCTAGGGAAAGGCAGAAAAAACAGGCAAAATAAACAAAGATTTAACCTTTTTTCTATCCGCATGATATCTGTGGTTTTATTTTAGCACCAAAACAACCAGAATTAAATATGTCCTAAAGACAATGCAGAGCTTTTAGGGAGAATTTAAAAAATTAAATTTTAATTTTTTTCTGTCACCACAGGGCAGGCCTTTACATGAGGTTTGTAAATCAAAAAGTAAAAGTTGCAACCATTCCTGGGGTTGAGATTTCAGTGATTTCAATTGCTTTATTTACAAACATAAAGTAAATGACAGAGATATGTTGATCAAACCAATTTCTTAATCATATAGGACATGGCTCTGCACAAAACATGGTGCTTCAATTGTCTTTAAATTCAGTCATTATGTCTCATTTATAAACTTATTTACTGACAGAAGAAAAGCCATTAAGATGATGGACTGTTTTGCTACCTTGATAAGTCCTTGCAGGAAGAAGTCATGATGATATGGTTGTGGGTCCTTCACACAAAATGGCAGGGAGCATGTTCTTTCAGGCTGACTGTTGAACATTGATAGTGTATAAAGCACCTGAAATACAAATTACAAGAATTGAACTACAAATTATAAGGTTTTGTTTGTTTGTTTGTTTCATTTCAACAGTATTTCAGTCATATAGGTGGGTAGTTTCCTAACCATCGTTCCTAGAGAGTTACACCAGTACTAGACTACCTTCCTCCGTGCCAAACTACCAAAGCATCTCCTGGGGATCAAACCCACGCCAGAGAGGTAACTGGATTAGAAGTCATCGACTCTAACCCCTCGACCACGGAGGCGGTATACAAATTATAAGGAAATCAGAATTGAAGGACTGATAAAATCTGTCGTATGTTTGGGGTTCAGATCGGAATATCCGAGGGACAGATATTCTGCTCTGAACCCCAAACATATGTCAGATACTTTATCTTGTGTATTCTACCATATTCCATCATATTTTAAAATTTTTACCTTAATAAAACAATTTTCCATTGAAATTTATGTCATTACACCCGTAACTATTTTCTTACAACAGCGTATGAAATTTCAACTTCATTCATAATAGAAAAAATTACATCACCATAAGGGTGCCATTGTACAGCAGGCAACTCATCTGGCATCACCCATGCCAGAAAAAATTTCCGGCATGGGTAAAACCAACGGAACCGTTAGTCTGTTATACAAGAAACAAATATCATAAATAATTATTTTGCCAGTATTTAGAATCATACATAACAACAAACAACACAAAAGTTATTTATAGATGTTGTTGGTAAGTGTGGGATACATGATCAGATATTACATATAATATATTTTACCTAATACTTCTAAATTATTATATCTACCAATCAAAATCAGTAAAATGATGAGGTTTGTTTTTAAAATCAGTAGAGTCAGTGTACCCGGTGTCGTACACTTTTTTAAGGAAAAATAAGAAAATTATTTTATAGTTAAAAATTTTTCTTTAATATATTTGATATTATTTTGAAAATTACATCCTTTGCCCATAAAAACTGATGACCAAAACATTTCTATCTTAACATACTTCTAGGGGTTCTTAGTTTAAACAATATTTATTTCCAGAATTTACAAAACATTAATAAACATTACAAACAGGAAACATTGTATTTGATATAAACCAGTACATGGGGAAGGGACTTTGGCGATGATATAAGTTAAAGATATACAATGTTAAAGGAAAATTTTAAAACCTTTTAATTAAATTTATGAAGAGGATTTTTTGAAAACAAGTTTGTTAAAGACTTATGTTAAATTCAAATTTCCTCAGTGGGTTGGAAAGGATGACGGCTGACTGGTCAAAATCATATGTAATGTTTTGAGATTTTGAAAAGTGAAAAAAGGGTTCCAGTGTGGAACTGAGTTGTTTGCTACCGATAAAACAGTTGACTTAGTATAATGTATAAAACCTGCTTATGATTTTAAGCATTGGGAATGGGCCAAATATAATAAATAGTGGACTCGGTTCTGCACACAAGGCCATTTTTATACTGAATGTTTATTTTACATCTTAAACATGTTTTATAAATCATTTAACATCTCTAAGTCCAGATAAGATATATTTTTTTGCAAATTTTCAGGACTTCAAATAAATTTAATGCACATTCTTACTACAGTATACAAACATTTATTTTCAAGCATAGTAGCACACAGAAAACATGTAACAGCAATGGAAACATACATTTTTTACCGCTTGTAGGTAGTAAACACAGACATAAAAAATTATTATTGAAAGTTTTTTCATCTATTTAGTTATGATTTGTTCGATTAAGAGTTTGGTATTATTTTAAACAAAAGAATCAAGGTGAAATGACTTGGCGTTTGGTAGTTAGGAGGTTAATTCATGTGCATATATTTCATAACTAACAGCAAATTTGCCATAACAAAAACATACATTTCTTTTCAAATATATATTTTATAATAATCTTAACATTAGAATAGAAATGAGCATGGTTTACTTGCTGAATAAGTTGTTTTTATGTGTGACCTACACAGCCATGTACATGTATTTACATTTTTGTCTGCACTCTCCAGGGAGAGGTTGGGGTGCAAGATCCCAGATTATGTCATATCCTGTTGAAAACATGCCAGTTCAGTGAAACACAAATGAAAACTGAATAAATTCATTTGAATTTTCAAGAAAAAATGAAAAATGGGAAAGTGTGCGGGACCGGGTCCTGTGCGGAACCGGGTACACTGACTCTAAATTGTGAAACTTATCTTTACAAGTTATAGAACTTTTTAGCACATATATCAATAATGTGGAAATTATATAAGACAATGATACCAAATTTATTCTTTCTGCTGTTTCCCCTATGACTAGAGTCCGACCAAACGTCATGAGATGAGAGGCAACACACCGGGTCAAAAAATCACGCTCTAAAACATGCTCCGGGCAGAAAGCTGTGTCAGATATCTGTATAACAAAAACATAAACATATTGATAGAATCAAGAAATGCAACTGAATGATTGAATATGTCTTTGATGTTTCTAAATTAAATTTTTCATCATTTTATGTGAAATGTTTAATTCTTCTTAAGTCAGTGCTAGTGGGTGTGTGGACGATAGCTTGCAGTTACCACTACCACTGTTTTTGATGTTCTTTATTGATTCCGTGGGACTGAGGAGGGGTGGGGACATCTGAGAGCTAAAAGATGAGACCAGATATTGTTGTAGTTTCCAAACACTGCACATCCTTTAGTCACCCTAAACCTGTATTTTAAGTTTCAGATCAGTGTTTTGCATAGGTTTTAAGTTATGCTCCAGATTGAACAACATGTTTTTGCAACAACAAAAAAACATTGCTTGGAATAGAAATAAAACGGAGATAGAAATAAATATCCAGAACTATAAAGTTTTTTCCAGAACTATAAAGTTTTTTTTCCTTTGTGATAAAGTCTGGGAAGTTAATGTTTTTTTTTTCTATCTTAACAAGGAGTTTAAGATAAACATTCAACATACATGCATTTAGGTATTGATAACATTGTTATAGATAACCTATTTCTTAATCTGTTACAAAAATGTATAAGTATCTGCTGTTACAGATAAACATGTAATACATGTACATAAAGTAACCAATATATCATAACACAAGCTATGTAAATTTTCAGATTTTTAATTTATTTCTTCCATAGCTACATCAACAGAAACATACTTCACAGAAGGGAGTATTACTT
The DNA here is from genome assembly GCF_026571515.1 of Ruditapes philippinarum. NCBI lineage: Eukaryota > Metazoa > Mollusca > Bivalvia > Venerida > Veneridae > Ruditapes > Ruditapes philippinarum. Next base: position 15,927 of record NW_026853660.1, on the reverse strand, counting down.
GTTTTTTCCCCCCCCCCCCCCCAATAAATTTACTTTATATAAGCATATTATTGGTTTTGAATCCCTTTTCATAACATTATAATTCTATTTTCCCATTTAAAGTTAAGTCTTGGTCAACTCTCAAATAAATTTGCATGAAAATATCCACAATTCACAAACTGACAATTATTCTATAGCACTTGTACTTTTGGAGATACACATGACACAAGTCTTAAAATGCTTTTTTATTATTATTCATCTTTATCAGGGGGCATTACTCTGCCAATCTACAAAAAAATAAAGCATCAATTCTTGTGTAACTATGAAAACTAGACTACATGAATACTGAAATATTTATTAAATTTAAATAACAAGCATTACTAAGTTCGTGGTACTTACTGAAATTATATTTGCTAGTGATGAGTTATGTACAAGGGAGAGAAACTTAACACATTCACTCAAATATCTTGTGAACACATCAATGGAAACATCAAAATCATTCTGTAAAAAACAGTAAATAAAGAAGTTAAACAATTTGGAAATTTAAAATCAATATATATGAATCAAAAATCAAATTATAACCATTAACCTGCTGGACTGAAAATTCATATCATTTGTCACCAGCTAGGCAAGCCTACACATATCATTTGTCAACAGTACAGAGCCAAGCCAGCCTGCACGTATCATTTGTCACCAGTATAAAGCCAGGCCACCCTGCACATATCATTTGTCACCAGTACAGAGCCAAGTCAGACTGCAAATATCATTTGTCAACAGTACAGAGCAAAGCCAGCCTGCACATATCATTTGTCAACAGTACAGAGCAAAGCCAGACTGCAAATATCATTTGTCAACAGTACAGAGCAAAGCCAGACTGCACATATCATTTGTCAACAGTACAGAGCCAAGCCAGACTTCACATATCATTTGTCAACAGTACAGAGCAAAGCCAGACTGCAAATATCATTTGTCAACAGTACAGAGCAAAGCCAGACTGCAAATATCATTTGTCAACAGTACAGAGCAAAGCCAGACTTGCACATATCATTTGTCAACAGTTACAGAGCCAAGCCAGACTGCACATATCATTTGTCAACAGTACAGAGCAAAGCCAGACTGCACATATCATTTGTCAACAGTACAGAGCCAAGCCAGACTGCACATATCATTTGTCAACAGTACAGAGCAAAGCCAGACTGCACATATCATTTGTCAACAGTACAGAGCAAAGCCAGACTGCACATATCATTTGTCAACAGTACAGAGCAAAGCCAGACTGCAATATCATTTGTCAACAGTACAGAGCAAAGCCAGACTGCAAATATCATTTGTCAACAGTACAGAGCCAAGCCAGACTGCACATATCATTTGTCAACAGTACAGAGCCAAGCCAGACTGCAAATATCATTTGTCAACAGTACAGAGCAAAAGCCAGACTGCAAATATCATTTGTCAACAGTACAGAGCCAAGCCAGACTGCAAATATCATTTGTCAACAGTACAGAGCAAAGCCAGACTGCAAATATCATTTGTCAACAGTACAGAGCAAAGCCAGACTGCAAATATCATTTGTCAACAGTACAGAGCAAAGCCAGACTGCAAATATCATTTGTCAACAGTACAAAGCAAAGCCAGACTGCAAATCTCATTTGTCAACAGTACAGAGCAAAGCCAGACTGCAAATATCATTTGTCAACAGTACAAAGCCAGGCCAGACTGCAAATATCATTTGTCACCAGTACAGAGCCAAGCCAGCCTGCACATATCATTTGTCAACAGTACAGAGCCAAGCCAGACTGCACATATCATTTGTCAACAGTACAAAGCCAGGCGACCCTGCACATATCATTTGTCACCAGTACAGAGCCAAGCCAGACTGCACATATCATTTCTAACCAGTTAAGAGCCAAACAGCCTACACATATCATTTGTCACCAGTACAGAGCAAAACCAGACTGCAAATATCATTTGTCAACAGTACAGAGCCAAGCCAGTCTGTACATATCATTTGTCAACAGTATAAAGCCAAGCCAGCCTGCACATATCATTTGTCACCAGTATAGAGCCAAGCCAGCCTGCACATATCATTTGTCACCAGCATAGAGCCAAGCCAGCCTGCACATATCATTTGTCAACAGTAGAGCCAAGCAAGCCTGCACATATCATTTGTCACCAGCATAGAGCCAAGCCAGCCTGCACATATCATTTGTCAACAGTATAAAGCCAAACCAGACTGCACATACCATTTGTCACCAGCATAAAGCCAAGCCAGCCTGCACATATAATTTGTCACCAGTAAAGAGCCAAGCCAGTCTGCACATATCATTTGTCACCAGCATAAAGCCAAGCCAGCCTGCACATATCATTTGTCATCAGTTCAGAGCCAAGTTAGCCTGCACATATCATTTGTCACTAGTAAAATCAGGCCAGCCTGCACATATCATTTGTCAGCAGTACATTCAGGCCAGTCTGCACATATCATTTGTCACCAGCATAGAGCCAGGACGGCCTGCACATATCATTCGTCACCAGCATAGAGCCAGGCTAGCCTGCACATATTATTTGTCAACAGCATAGAGCCAGGCCAGCCTGCACATATCATTCATCACCAGTATAGAGCCAGACCAGCCTGCACATATTATTTGTCACCAGCATAGAGTCAGGCCAGCCTACACATATAATTTATCACCAGTATACAGCCAAGTCAGCCTGAACACATATTATTTGTCACCAGTATAGAGCCAGGTAAGCTTACACATATCATTTATCGCCAGTATAGAGCCCGGTCAGCTTGTACACATCATTTGTTGCCAGTATAGAACCAGGTAAGCTTACACATATCATTTATAACCAGTTTAGAGCCTGGTCAGTCTGTACACATATCAATTGTCACCAGTATAGAGCTCGGTCAACTTGTACACATATAATTTATCACCAGTATACAGCCAAGTCAGCCTGAACACATATTATTTGTCACCAGTATAGAGCCAGGTAAGCTTACACATATCATTTATCGCCAGTATAGAGCCCGGTCAGCTTGTACACATCATTTGTTGCCAGTATAGAGCCAGGTAAGCTTACACATATCATTTATCACCAGTTTAAAGCCCAGTCAGTCTGTACACATATCATTTGTCTCCAGTATAGAGCCAGGCAAGCTTACACATATCAATTAACACCAGTATAGAGCCCGGTCAACTTGTACACATATCATTTGTCACCTGTATAGAGCCAGGTAAGCTTACACATATCATTTATCACCAGTTTAAAGTCCAGTCAGTCTGTACACATATCATTTGTCTCCAGTATAGGAGCCAGGCAAGCTTACACATATCATTTATAACCAGTATAGAGCCAGGTCAGCTTGTACACATATCATTTGTCACCAGTATAGAGCCAGGTCAGCATGCATATATCATTTGTCACCAGGACAGAGCCAAGCCAGTCTGCACATATCATTTATAACCAGTAGAGAGGCGGGTAAGCTTGTACACATATCATTTGTCACCAGTATAAAGCCAGGCAAGCCTACACATATCAGTTGTTAACAGTACAGAGCCAAGCCAGCCTGCACATATCATTCATCACCAGTATAGAGCCAGGTCAGCTTGTACACATATCATTTGTCACCAGCATAGAGCCAGGCAAGCTTGCACATATCATTTGTCACCAGTATAGAGCCAGGTCAGCTTGTTCACATATCATTTGTCACCAGTATAGAGCCAGGTTGACATGCACATATCATTGTCACCAGGACAGAGCCAAGCCAGTCTGCACATATCATGTGTTACCTTTATAGAGCCAGGTCAGCCTGTACACATATCATTTGTCAACAGTACAGAGCCAAGCCAGCCTGCACGTATCATTTTCACCAGTATAGAGCCAGGTCAGCCTGCACATATCATTTGTCACCAGTACAGAGCCAGGTCAGCCTGTACACATCATTTGTCACCAGTATAGAGCCAGGTCAGCCTGCACATATCATTTGTCACCAGTATAGAGCCAGGCCAGCCTGCACATATTATTTGTCAACAGTACAGAGCCAAGCCAGCCTGCACATATCATCTGTTACCTTTATAGAGCCCGGTCAGTCTGTACACATATCATTTGTCACCAGTATAGAGCCAGGTCAGCCGGTACACATATCATTTGTCACCAGTATAGAGCCAAGCCAGCCTGTACACATATCAACTCTTACCTGGCTTCATGTGTATTACACTGTTGGTAGCTCAAATTTTGCTTTTGATATAACTTGAACTTTGAATACTAGACTGTTTCAAATTGAAAGCAGCACAAATCCAGCATATCAAAGATTACATGTTTTTCTTAAAGAAATATGAAAATCTTGATGCAAACATAATCACTTTTGCTCACCTTAGAAGTTAGGGACAATAATTGCAGTGCATTAATAAATACATAAATTATACTAATGCAAATATGTATTAAAACAGAAATAAGTTGAAAATCTAAAATGTTATTTGTCACCTACCTTGTCAAGAATAACTCTGAACTTGCCAGTCAATCTTTGGAAACAGCATGTCAGTGTTTCATGAATGTCAAGATAAAACTTCAGTTCTGATATTGGTAACACTAGAAACAGTGAGTGTACAGCAATACCATGAGTACCTTTAGCAGTAAACACAAATGCTGGAACTATAACACCTTTATGAGGCAGGTTATAAAATTTGTAGTCAACATCACATTTAAATGGGTCTCTACAAATCTCACAGCTCAGCACCTGGCTAGTTATATGTGAGAGAAGGTCCGACTGTAATGTCTGTCTTTGACTTGGATGCCAAACGTGTCTCACTCTTGGTCCCAAAATATTATCCCAGAAAGAGAGAGCTACGCCAAGGAATGGAATGTTGGTGTCATCTATACCTAAAAGGCTTGATTTTGTGAATTTAGAGCTAGGGCTAGATGGGGTCAATGCTGGTATTGAATGATCACTTTTACTTTCACTTGGGTTAACATGAATGACACCCATATGTTGTTGTTTATAAACAAACTCACCACTTCCTAGCATTATGAAAATGGAACTTAAATATAGGTATCTAGTACTAATGTTTTCGCACTTTGTATCTGCTTGATCATTTATAAGTAGCACTATGCTTTAAATATATTGCACTGAAATGTCCTTTTTTGGAATGCAGGAATTCATACATCACATAAAAATTCAAATAAACTTGCTTATCTTATTTAAAGGATCACAAAAAGTTCTTAAAATCACGTTTAGTGTGTATTGTTTGTACTACATAATCTGCTAGCACCATATTCACCATCACAAAACTGAATGCAAGAATTGTTAGAGATGTCATCATATTCCATGGTGGAGATGAGGAATGTGCAAGACATAGCAGAAATAAAAGACAACTTAATACAATTATAGAAAAGAAGATATAGTTAAGGAAAAGAAGAATAAATCCCTCTCTGTTTAACACAAGTGTTGTCCAATCAGCCCTCATTTATGCGAGCAGCAATATATCCACTAAAACAAAGACTTGAGTAATTTATATCCTAAGTGTTTTAATTTCCTCATGCCAATAATTTGACAACACATGTACACAACCTGAAACAGAACAAATAATCAGTGACAGATGATAGATATTTTTCAATGAATTTTGGTCAGACAGCCTCTATTCAATCTATATCATATGGTCAGGCACTAAATTACTTATTCGTTATCACTACATTATATGCCCAGAAATATCCGAATATTGATCTATCCGAATTCGACACAAATACATATTGATAACACACCGATAAAATTAATACAATACACAGTAAATCAAAAAATTGTTACACTTGAATCATTTTGCAAATATTAGTACATTAAAATATTTAAATAGTTACCTTACTTTACGAATTTTGCACCTATGAAAACTTTCAGAAAATTACAAGACGTAATAATAACACAACGTGAGAACTACTTTTTAACTGTTGAGGAGATTGTACATCGAAGTAGCATGCAAAGCGGGTATTGCCTAAAAGCTGTTAAAAAGGGTTACCTTTCACTCAACCCTCGTGCGTTGCAGGATAATAAACTAGCGGGAGTATTTGTAACAAGCGTGTTTTTTTTAAATATATGATTGCTGTAAATTAAACAGCCAATTTTTCGTCTCTGTATATATCTATCTAATATATTTTAATATCAAACAAATTTATATGTTTCATAGAAACTTTTATTGCATCGGCTCATTTAGGTACACATACATGGGCCATTTAATCTTTTTAAACGTCAATATTTTAGAAGTATACATGTTAATAATTACACATATTCTTGTTGCAAGCTATACTAATAATGTTTAAAAGATACAAAATCAAATAGTTGTCAGACAAAAAACCTGAGACGATATGCATAACCACGGATTTATGTAATATAAATCAGTGGCATAACCTGTACGAGATACATAATATATAGAGGATATTGAATGAGTGTAAGTTCAATACTGTATTTATTGCACGAGTTGAATAATATATATAATATATTATAATTTTATTCAACGAGTGCAATAAATTCAGTAATGAACTTACACGAATTTAATATTTTATTTATCACACCAGGGTCTTTCAAATAGAACTATTTGAAGACCCTGATCACACAGTCATTTTTCACTGAGGCGCCTAAAGTATACTATAACTTGATTAATGCTCATTATTTGGCAAGACAATTGAGCAGAATGCCTGTCAGTTTTTGCTTATAACGATTGAATTTATTTATTTATTTATTTATTTATTTTTTTTTTTTTTATTTATTTATTTTATAATTCCACCGTCATCATTCATTAATGGTAAACTTAGATTAAATCCGTTACTGTAAACGAACATAAATGTAAAATCCTATTTACACGAAACAGAAACCGAGAAAACATTTAGATTAGCCCTTTCCTTCCTGGTCAGCTGACTTTGTTGACAAATAGAGAAAAAAACATCAAACGTCCATCAGCAGTTTTAAATCAGCATGTATTCACATTGATTTATACTACTTTTCAGTATACTAGGATTTATTCACGTTTTAAGGTAACAGATTTTAAAACAATCTGAATACTGAAGAAAATCTGCAGAACTGTAATATATTTCGGATACAATTTTAATCGGATAATATCAATGGTGCAGTAACGTGTTACATGTAACTCCTTATATGTGTATATTGTATTAAAATTCATATTAAGTATTGAATGTTGAAAATGAAAGATAATTTTCAATGGTATTTTGGATAAAAGTGAATGTATCTGAAAATATTTTAATAGCAGTCATGCACTGCATTATCTTGCAATAAGAAAATTATTTTACTGAGCACAATGCACTTGTATATATATTTATAATGTAGATATTACCCACTTGCGAAAAACACATTGTTGCATTTTAAAAAGCTTTTTTAATTGATCCAGTTTAAAGGATTTGGTTGACATTTAATCAATATGAGTGCACCATAGTTGAGTTGAGCGTAAAAAGAAACACTATCTGACAGCAACTTCTACTTGGCCCTCTACTAAACAAAAAAAAAATAACAAAAGAAATAGCCCCTTATTCCATTCTGGCTGGAAGTCTGTTTGTCAAAAAACTTGTACGGACTTCTCATCAAAAACTACTAGTGCAATTTCATCCAAACTTTACAGGAATGATATGTACCAAGTGAAGTTGTGCAGCATCAGCATTTTTCAGGCCATTTTTTTTGTTTGTCAGAGTTATGGCCCTTTAATGATTTTAAAGTCAATCAAGACTTCTAAACACTTCTCATATACCAGTAATGTAATTTGAATGAAACTTTACAGGATTGATTGATAAATCAAGTACTTGCCCATATATGTCAATGGTTTTATGGTTGAATGATATTTGGGTGAGTTATGGCCCTTGAATAAAAAAGTTTTTCAGTCATACTCATAAATGATTATTGTGTACTCACAGCTTCTGCTGGGACATATAGGGAACAAACTGGTTAATCATCCCTTCATGCTAGTGTTTAATTGGCTATCATTAGGTGGCACTTGTGATCAATGATCACTCTTGGTTCAATTCAAGTGCTGAAATACCATCCAATGTCATAAACAAATTGAAAGGGTTTGAATCTAAACATTTAATATTATAATCATGGCAACTTTGAATAACTATATTGTTATTAACTGTTTGATTCTGAAGTCATGCTATCAATAAGAAGCAGGAAGTGCAAAATCAGGTGGTGACATCATAGTTTACTTCCTTATTCTAAGGTGAAGGTCAACTCTGAAAAAAAATCGTATTTTATTTTCTTTAAAAAAAATTCAAGGAAGTCAATAAAATTGTTTACACAGTGTACATATACATGTTTATCTTACAATGCACAGTTTTAACTAGTATAAAATAATATAATGGAAACTGCCTTGTTTTATTTCCAAACCTTGGCCTTTCAGTATTGGAATAGGTTGCCTGTTGACCTGTCAAATAATTAAAGAAATGAATCTGATTAGTGAAACTTTTAAAAAAAAAATGACATAAATGTAAGTTGAATAGACTTTGTTATATATCAATATTTTAATCTTTCTTTACTAAGATTTGACCGCACTGCTTTGTTGCATTATGGTTAGTTTCACAAAATGCCCATGTAGCACATAAAATTATAGTAATAATACAATAAAAAATGTTCTGCTATGCATCTTTCTTGAACATATGACACACCTGGAAGAATAATGGGATGTATTGTTTGGGTTCCAAAAGTTAGAATAGGTTATAGAATAGCATTACTTATATAACTAAATGATATGCACTAAAAATCTGAGGTCCCATGTAAACATTGCTTAAAACTTGCTTATAAAAGAACCAATATTTATTGTTTTTATCAGATACCCATGCGGCTTTGGTGACTCTGTTAAACCAGTATTGACTGGCTGTGCATATTTTTTTACATGACATCATTTGCGCATGAAATATGTTGTTTCAATTTTGTTACATTGACCGTATTGGGATATGAGATAGATTTTTTTTATGTTAAATGTATTTTAGTATGGAGCAGCAACAGAAACAACAGGTGTTAGAGTCAATGGCAGCAAATGATGAAACTTTAGGTCATGAAAATAGCCTTCAACATGGGTACCAAACATTTGGTAACCAAGAGCAACCTGGCTCCAATAATCAGCAACAACAAGGAGATGGTGCCCGGCAACGGACAGGAAGTCATAACCAGCAAAGTCATTCCAGTTCCCGACCTCATGTATCTGAACAGCCGGCTTCTACCAATAGCAATAGAAGTGGTAACGTTCCTAGGCCTGGAATGACACGTGTTAGCTCATTTTATACTCCGTACATGGAAGATAGACTCTGCAGAAAACTGAAGTTTTTTTTCATGGGACCACATGAAAAAATCAAAGCAAAACGAAAATGCCCATGGAAACTGCTGATACAAATATTTAAAATCCTTCTTGTCACCATACAGGTAATTTGAGCCGCGTCACGACAAAACCAACATAGTGGGTTTGCGACCAGCATGGATCCAGACCAGCCTGCGCATCCGCGCAGTCTGATCAGGATCCATGCTGTTCGCTTACCAACTCTTTTACAAGTAGAGAATCTGAAAGCGAACAGCATGGATCCTGATCAGACTGCGCGGAGGCGCAGGCTGGTCTGGATCCATGATGGTCGCAAATCCACTATGTTGGTTTTCTCGTGACGCGGCTCATTTTTTGTTTGTTCCTTCAATCTTTAACTCACTTATATTTCAGTTTCAAAATAATTTATGTTAAACTTGTTTGTTAAAACTATAGATATGTGTACATTGTACCTATATTATGATTTAATCCAGTTTTGTGCTGTGAAATAAAAAATCTAGCTTTTCTAGTCTGGTGTAGTACTTATTTTATAGAAGCCTGAAGGTCTAATCTGGTGTAATGCATTGGTTATAGAAGGTCCAATGTAACCCTGACATGGATTTTGACTGAATTATGGCCCTTTTTTAAACTTCGAAACTTCTTATTTAAAAATCAATCTTCATATATTCAAAGGTATTCACATGAAACTTAATGAAATATTTTCCAACTCACAAAGGGCCATAATTCAGGCAAAATCTATGTCAGAGTGACTTTCAATAATGATCGAAAACACATGAGTTCATAAAATATTTGGTTAAGATTTGCATGCAACATTAGTCTCAAAATAACTACTGGTTCAATACTCTAGATTGATATCTTTGTACAGTTGATTTATATAATCATAATGGGTATCAATTTAACCTAAAAAAAAATTCTAATATGTTTTCAGTTGAACCAATTTTGTTACAATATGTAAAGACTAACCATAGTAAAACACAAACTTATATTTTCAGTTGATACAGTTTGGTTACAGTAGATCTAGCCTGGTAGAATTTGATGAGAAGAGTACTATAGCAATGGAGCACATGTACCTCAGTAATTGGGACAGTACATACGAGACAATGCCGTACCCTGCTGCGATAGGAAAATATGCCCTGTATACAACACAAGAAATCATAGAGCATATCAATTTTGCTACTTGGAAGGTATTGTTTGTTTTTAATAACACCTTTATAATTTAGATTGATTTTTTTCTAGGACATAAATCATCACATCTGAGAAATTACCCTAAAGGTTCCTTAGTATCTTGCAGCAGCCTTAGAAACAGACTGTTTAGGTATCTTTGTTCAGACATGGTCTAATTAAACATTGTTGTTTAGAAACAAGTTCTTTATACTCAGAGTCATCATTACTCTGGATCAGACTATTTATGTATCATTGCAAAGAGTCGGGTTAATTAGGTATCATTTCTTTAGAAACATGTTCTTTATGTGTCATTTTTCAAAAGAAAGTTCTTTATTAATCATTTCTAAAAATCTAGTTCTTTATGTGTCATTTCTCAGAATTAAGTTCTTGATAGGGCATTGCATAGAATCAAGTTCTTAATATGTCATTTTTCAGAAAAATTTCCTTTTGGTTATTCTCAGAAACAAGTTCTTTCAGGACAAGTTCTTTATGCACAATTGCTCAAAATCTAGTTCTTTATGTGTCATTTTCTTTACTTGTCATTTCTCAGAAACAAGTTTCCTCAGAAACATTTCTTTATGTGTTATTTTTCAGAAATACATGTACTTTATGTGGTATTTCTCAGAAACAAATTCTTTATGTGTCATTTTTCAGAAGCAGGTTCTTTCTTTGTTATTTCTTAGAAACAAGTTCTTTAAGCATCATTGCTCAAAATCTAGTTCTTTATGTTTTATTATGTAGAAGCAAGTTCTTTATGTGTCATTTTATTTTTCAGAAACACGTTCATTACATGTATGTGTCACTGTGTAGAATCTGGTGCTATTGTATCATTATGAGTTGTTGTATTTCAGTATGATTGCACGGAGACAGATGCAATAGGCTCATTGAGATTTTACCGGAAGAAAGGAATTGTTGATCCTATGCAAATGTGTCTACATACATACAGGTCAAGTGAAATTAATGACACAACCAATTCGTATAAGATAAATTCAAAAGTTGATGAAAGTAAGTGATTTTATCAAGAATTGTATGTTTAAATTTACAATTTTTCTATTATGCCTCCATATAGTCCTGTCAATTGAAAGCTTTCTTTCACTCAGATTCTTACCTGTTTGATTTACAAAGTCAAGTGTCAAACTTCCTTTGATTAATAACTTAGCTAGCAGTATGGGCCGGGTCAAACTGCATGGAAACGAAGGCTGGCCTGTGTCTTGTCTGGTGACAAAGGCGATAAACACTTTCAGTTCAAACATGGTATGGGTTGATTGGGGTCACTCTTTATCTTGTAGATTGTTACAAAGTTGGAAGGTGGAACGAAACTGGAGACATAACTAACAAATCATACGATATTGTGAAGTACATGCAGATACATCACAACGTCACTTTAGACTACAACATTTTTGACAGGTAGTGTTTATAGTTTGTGTACATGAATATTTGACTGATCTAAGTACTTTTTACTGCTGTTCCATTAATTCCATTCCTAGGGTTTTTTTCTGTATGATATCTCTTTAGTAAAAAACAGTATTACACACTTTTCCTAAAAATACATTTTGTACTTACCGGTAAATTTTTAACAGTGTCAAATATAAAACAACAATCTCTGAAAAGCAACACTCTTTTGGAGACAAATAATTTGGTCTTTGCTGACATGTGTTGCTCTAGCGAAGTTAAATCTATGTTACTTTAGGGAAAAATTGTTAATATTGTTGAACAGAGGTTACTGGTCTGCAGAGGTTGAAGTATAAATTGATTAAAATCCACATGGACTTATTTTACAACCCTTACTGTTACACATCATTGTTCCTTTAAATATATAAAATAACATTCAGAAAAATGTAAACAAACGAAAAATTAATACTCCATTCAAAAGACATTTCATAAAATAGATGTCAATATGTAAATATGTCGCAGGGTGTGAAAAATGTGCACCCTGACATGTGCTCGAACCAGTACCACTGCTCTACTGACTTAGCTATCCAGCAACTAACACACTATGTTGCTAATTAGTTAACTTAATAGTTAAATATTGTGACTGACATACTATTTAATCCCTTTGTTTTACTGCCGTTGTCCAATGAAATTTGATTTAACAAACAGTTTTATATAGGGCCAATATAATATATTTTCAGATTATTGTTAGCAGAGCTGAAATTTTCTTTGAAGTCATTCCGCCTAGAGATGAAAGAAAGAAGTTTTCCTCCACAACTGTTTAAAGTTGATGTCAGCGTATGTATATGTATATTAATATCATCTCAAATTTAAAAAAGATATTATTAACCTTCCCACACTAAATATCTTAAATGGACTTGCCTATCTTTTCATTCTGGACAAAACCATTCATCTTTAGAAGGGAAAATTTCAAATTATGAACTAACAGTATAGGGAACAGTGCAATTCAGTATGGATGTTCTTGGTCTCCACTGGTCATGTGGGCAGATTCAGTCATGACCATTAGGTTTAAGATTAATGTTGCCAATGAAGAATAGGGAAAGCTATTGTACTCGACCAGGTGTCTGCATCACCATTGCTTTAGTTTTTGCATGTAAATTGATATCACGAAAGCTATTGATGGGAATTGATTGAAACTTCACACACTTATTTGAGAGCATAATACAAGGACCATAACTGTAACATGGATTTGACAGAATTATGGCCCTTTTTGAACTTAGAAAATCCTGGCTCTATACTATCAAGCACTGAGATTAGTCGAGCATGCTGTCCTACTGATAGCTCTTGTTGTTCTGTGAAATTTAAATGTATATGTAAATTTTCTTGCACAGATCAATTTTGATGACAGAAACAAAGATGGCCAGATGCTGGTTACCTTAGATACAGATTTTGAAGAGTTAGATCTAGACGGTACATCCGATAATGATGGTAATCATTTTCTGTCTAATTCCTTACTAATTTTACTGTATTATCTAAGGGCTATTTTTGTGTATTTTGATCTCTTTTTGGTTATTTACATAGATTGTAAGTGAGGTTTGTAATGTATAAATTACTTATTTTGTTTACTTCACAACATATACAATATATTTTACTTTTAAATAAATTTTCATAATAATTAGCATGAATTTGGAGGCATGCTGCTTTAAAAACCAGAATTATTCTTGTTTTTGTTACAGATATACAGGACCAACAGAAGGCAGGTTATATTGTACTAGATTGTTTTGTGCTGGTGGTGACGATTGTATCTATGATATTATGTGGCAGATCTGTCATTAGAGCTCAGAGACTGAAACGAGTAGGTTATTGTACTTACAGATATAAGTTAAAAAAAACTCTCACATTCAGTGGTGATTAAGATACCAGCAGACATTTTCACAAAAAATTCCAGATGTACATTTCTCTGTGACCATTTCTATATATTCAGTAGTACTAATTATACCCCCACCACAAAATGTGGGGGGGGGCTATAATGGATTCGCTTTGTCGTGTCCGTGGGTCAGTCCGTCCATCCGTCTCCATTTTCGTGTCCGCTATATAAATCCTATACCAATTGAAGGATTTTCTTCAAACTTGGCTCAAATGTTCACCTCAACAAGGGGATGTGCAGAACCCATTTTGCCCATGTGTCAGCTCAAAGTCAAGGTCACAATTGAAGGTATAATATCAAACAGTCAAATATTAGACAGTATGTCGTGTCCGCTCTGTATGTCCTACACTAATTGAAATATTTTCTACAATCTTGGCTCAAATGTTCACCTCAACCAGGGGATGTGCAGAACCCATGTCACCCTTTTGTCGGCTTAAGGTCAAGGTCACACTTGAAGGTCAAAAATTGACTTAGAAAATATTCTTAAATTTTAACATGTATTTGAATATTTCTGAAACTAGTAAAGGTATTTGCTTGAAACTTAAAATATATATGAAGTGTCACAATTAAGATATGCTGGTCAAGTTTCATAACTCTGTATTGCATTTTAACAAAGTTATGCCCCTTTTTAAGTCTTCAAATTTACATACAATCAAATATTAGACAATATGTCGTGTCCGCTCTATAAATCCTATGCCAATGGAAGAATTTCCTTCAAACTTTACTCAAATGTTCACCTCAACAAGGTTATGTGCAGAATCCATGTTACTTTTGTGCCGACTAAAGGTCAAGGTCACACTTGAAGGTCAAAAATTGACTTAGAAAATGTTCTTAAATTTTAACATGTACTTGAATATATCTGAAACTAGCTTGAAACTTAAAAGATATATAAGGTGTCACTAATAAGATATGCAGGTCAAGTTTCATAACTCTGTATTGCATTTTAACCAAAATATGCCCCTTTTTAAGTCTTTAAATTTACATATAATCAATATCAGACAATATGTCGTGTCAGCTCTATAAATTCTATACTAATGGAAGGATTTTCTTCAAACTTTACTCAAATGTTCACCCCAACTGGGCAATGTGCAGAATTCATCTTACCCTTGTGCCAGCTTAAGGTCAAGGCCACACTTGAAGGTCAAAAATTGACTTAGAAAATGTTTAGTACATTGGGAAAATGAAAGGTTATTTGTGACTGTTTCGAACATGATTTAACAGTATATATTTATACTATTACCAGTACAATTTGTCTTTTTTCACCAGTGATAATTTCTATTTGTGCCTTTCCAAGTTGTCTTCTGTAAAGGACATTGGTTGGGGTATGAATGGCATTAACCGATAGTTCTAGTTCTTTATGAATCTAATCCAAACACATAAATTATGAGTACATTACAACTTGGTGGTTTAGTGGTTAAGCTTGCCGACTTGTGGCTCTGTTGTTTGCCAACTTCAAATAACTTGCCCCTTATCCCTTTGGAATTGAATCTTGTTAGGGCACCTTAGTTTCTGTCTTAATATGAAGCTATCCAGCTAGCTTACAGAAAGTCCATTGTTCTCCTCAATTGCCCCGTTGTACCTGAAATAATGCACATTGCTGAACTAGAGGTCTTCCTTTACCAATAAAGCTGGAAAGTGGGGAATGATCAGGTTCTATACAGTTTGTAGCTCAATTTTTTATTTTGACTTTGAAAAGCAAACAAATTTTAATAGTCTGTTCCAAGCAGGGCAAATCAATTTCAGAAACTAATCAGATTAAAGTTAATCTGTGTTGAAATTATTTTGATAATATATCTTTTTATAAAAATTTCCTAATATTCCATCATTTATAAGCTATAGGACATTGTAAAAGTTGTGTATGGTGATAAACTGGGATAATTGATGAGTACTATGTTTTCATCACATTAACCACAGCGAAGGAGTGTAATAAAGCCATTTAATAAAAACGATATTACACTAGTGTAAGAATACTTTGATGGACGTCATTTGCATTATATAGAAACATAGTGCGCGTTACACTATAGGCGCACCAATGAAAAATGACTCTTTTTCCATGGTTAACCATTCTTATTTTAGATATGTGATAAATAGACTATTATATTCATGTAGTTCAACACTAAATTTATTGAACTTGCCAGAGGCTCGCATAGTATGTTTTTATTC
>NW_026853659.1:0-6124 GCF_026571515.1 Ruditapes philippinarum | reverse complement strand
AACGAGAAAACAATATGCGGAACTAAATTAAATAAAATATTGAAAGGGGGTCTTAGGTTATGAAGCCTGCATATCACAGACAAGACGTCAAAAGACAAATTTAAAAAGCAGGCACCATATCCTAAGGTAGAGAACACACACAAAAACAACATGGGTGGGGGCTATAATCACATAACATCAAGTGTGTGCACCTTAGTCTTAAATTTGTTAAAATATATGTACTTTGAGTGAAGAGTTTGTTAGACGTACTTTGACAAAATTTACGAGCAATTTGATAGTCCTTATGCTCGATCTTGGAGATATTTTAAGTAGCTGACACGAAAGATTGAAATACCATAGGCCAATGAAAAAAAATTAAAAAACACCTGAAAGACAATGTCAGTATTGCTTTTTAGCTCATCTGAACTAGCCCATGGTGTGCTTTAAGGATCGTTGAATGTCCGTCTTCTGTCGTCTGTCCACACTTGTTCGTTAACACTCTAGCGATCACATTTTTGCCTCAATCATTATCAATCTTTATCAGAATGTTTGTCTAGGTAAAAGCTCGGATGAGTTCGAACATAGGTCATCTCGGATCAAAAACAAGGTTACAGGAGCTAAACATAGAAAAAACATTGTTAACACAAGTTATGGAAAAATATGGGAAAACATTGTTAACATTCTAGTGGTCACATTTTTGACTCAATCATCATCAAACTTGGTCAGGAGGCTTGTCTAAGACATTGCTCTGATGCGGTTGATGGGTCAGGGGAGCGATCTAGGGCCATCATGGCACTCTTGTTTATATCAAAACTTGGTAATCTGCCGTCCAACGACGAACATCGGTCTGTCTATCTGTCTGGTTGTCCGGCAGTCTGTTCTTGGTTCGTCTATATCTTCGTCAAAAAAGAAGGAAACCACTTAAACTATGGGTATATGAAATGAATGTTACTGGTAAATGTGAAAAAAACCACATACTAACCCACGAGAGAATTGGCTTTTTGTTTAATTTTTCTTTTTTTTTCTATTCTTTAATTTGTCTTTTCGTTTTTATCAAATTTTATCAAATAAAGTATATGCAATGACTCTGTACTTAAGATATGCACTTTGAACGATAATGTTAAAATTTAACAAAAAACGTTGTGCGCATAATATGGTACATTTAAAAAAAGTTAATTGACATTTATATTAACAAAATATATATGTATTTTTAAAATCAATGCGAGAATGCCATATACATTTACAGAACACACAATGTGTGAAAAGTACAACTGCGATTTTTGAGTCAAATTTGTTGTTCGAGCTACTTTTATCACAAAAGGAAGCTGCCCGTTTTCTAGAGCTTGCATACCTTGCACTTCGTGAAGATCCTGAAATAGCACGACAGGTTTGTTCATATTTTGCACTACTTACACGATTTTCTAAAGGCATAAAACATTAACGTATGATATTTATTGCACATATCTGAAATCTAACATTTTCATCATACATAAGAAGTAAGGAAGTAAGTAAGCGAGTGTGTACGATATTGTGAGTGCGTGTATATATGAGTGTTCGAGCGAGTATATAAGTGCGTGCATGTGTGAGTGCGTGTATATCAAGGATCTTGCTCCTAAAGGTGTAGGAAATAAATTGTCAATATACAACAAACAAATATTGCTTACAGGAATTTTATTCTTAGATAGTCACAGTTATATTTCTGTTAAGTCTTTATAAATGTAAACAATAAACAAGATCAACCTTAGAAGCCAAGTACATTCGTCTTTATTGCAGGTACGCAAGACAGCTAATGATTGCCAAAACCAGCATTTAAAGACCCAAGGCATGGTCTTGTGAGAGAATATGAAGGAACAGCGATACACGTGGTTCAAACAATGCTTCCAATTATAGAACTTGGAATTAAGAAAAAGGTTAATCTTTCATCCTTTCTTATAATAATGTGGATGTGTATATTTGAAAACACCATATTGGATTGACTAATAACTTAATGCTAAAGCATTAAAGAGAAGTATTCAACATAACTTCAAGCCACATACATATTACAACAATTTTCAGTTATACAAGTTTAAAAGCAGGTCAGTGATGTTTCACGTTATTATTGTCTATGCGTAAATTTATCTATTTATTTTCTTTATTTTAATAACTTTGTTTTATTTTGTACATAGAATGAAAAGCTAGTCAGAAAAGGTTTGGACAAAGTGTTGACTTACGTGGATGACATGGTTAAGAAAACCAACGATACAATTCAAGAGTATGTTTATATTATTTACAACATATGAAATATTGTTTGCAACATTATATAGGCAAAATACATATCCACAACACAAGCAAATAATAGAAAACTAGACTACATAAATTATGCAGACTCTGTTTATTATCCCCCGCGGAAAAAGCGGCGGGGGATATAGAAATAGTCTCCGTCCGTCTGTCCTTCCTTCCTTCCGTCCGTCCGTCCTCCATCCGTCCGTCCGTCCTTCCGTCCGACATTTTTGTCCGGAGCATATCTCAAAAAGTATTTGAGGTATCAACTTGAAACTTCATAGGTGGATAGACCTCATTGAGGAGGTATGCAGTGCACAAGAATGATAACTCTACCCTGCATAATTTTTGAGTTATTGCGCTTTGTATTTTTTTCAAAATTAATTTTTGTCCAGAGCATAACTCAAAAAGCCTTTGAGATATCAACATGAAACTTCATAGGTGCATAGATCTCACTCAGGAAGTGTGCAGTGCATAAGAATGATAACTCTACCTTTCATAATTTTTAAGTTATTGCCCTTTGTTATTTTTCATACTGAATTTTTCGTCTGAGTGGAGCATTACTCAAAAGTGTTTGAGATGTCAACATGAAATGTCATAGGTGGATAGATCTTTTTGAGGAGGAATGCTGTGCTCGAGAATGATAACTCTTCCCTATATAATTTTTTTGATTTATTGCCCTTTGTTCTTTTTCATACTTTTTTGTCGGCAGCTTATCTCAAAAAGTATTTGAGGTATCAAATTGAAACTTCATAGGTGCATATATTTTACTGAGGAAGGATGCAGCACACAAGAATGATAACCTACCCTGCATTGTTTTCAGTTATTTCCCTTTGTTATTTTCAGCCATCAGTATTCACATAGGTTTCAAATCTGTAATCACTTCAGCCATTAGTTTTCATTACCAAAATACCTCTTAAAATTGAATTATTCTGCTCTACTTCATATACATTCTTCCAATGAGCAAACCCATTCGGCGGGGGATGGCCATGTTGACATGGCTTTTGTTGCATTTTGTCACATTTACACACCTGAATTAAGCATTCATATTTATAAGAAAGTTTATCTATAAAAGGTATTGTTAATACAACTATTTTTATCATCATAATAACTATTAGACTATAGAAATTTAATCGTTATGCTTAATCTTCATTTTTTTTTGTTGTATTAGGTTTATTTTAGCTCGGCGCCGGAAATTCCATATGTCCGAGATCTCAGCGTCTATGCCGGTCCACTCTAGAAGTCTCATCGGGGACGTCTTTTTCATGCCGATCTTCCTAAGTCCTGTTCTTCGTTCGATGGAGGAAAGACAATACCGGAAAAGCATCAAGTTCCGTGACGGCTGCAAACAGGCGGTTGACATAAAACAGCTCTTGTTAGCGCCACCCTCCAGAGTTAGTCACGACAGGTCAACCAAACACCTCTGGTACTTAAGATGATTTGACCTTGACCTGCCGTGTGACTTCTCCGCGACGTGCACGCCTCTGGAGGGATTTGGAGAAGTATAATCTTCATAATACACTTCTGTCTTAAATATCGGTATCTCATAACTTAGGTGAAATTATTTCTTTTATTGTATAGTAAAGCTGAATTAACATTCAATATATAAACTTGCTTATTTAAGAATTAAACCATTTAAAATTCTTTTTCTTGAAGTTATTATAACATAAAGACTGCCGTGAATGATGAGATATCGAATATTGACCAGAGAAACACAGATATTAAAGTAAGAAAAGGCGAAATTTCATCTGAAATGAAGCAGAACAAACTCAAATTAAAGTCGGGGAAAAACATCGTAACGAGTTTTGAGGCAAGGAATAAAGAGAAAGAAAAAGAACTTCAGAAACTCAAATTGAAACGGGCGTAATTTATAGGAGACTCGGGTAAAAGATATTGTCATATCTTTACTTGCTCATGTTTATTGTAATATTCAAATACGATTTTTACAAATTTGTTCTGAAAGTACATGTACGAGAAATAATTTGTACATTTAAGATTTGCAGGAATATAACCAATGTAAACATATCTTAATGGAATTTTCTTTTTTATACATCTGTAGATAATATGCATGGTGATATGGTTATAATTATCATTGCATCGCTTTTTTTATTTGAAATGTCTTCTTTTTACATTTGTTTGTTTCTTTTTCAGTTCAAAAATACGGACTTATGGACTCTTTGAAAGAACTTTTTACAACTGGAATGGCAACATTTGGTTGTTATACAGGAGGGCCTGAAACCGGAAAAATGATTTTTGAAGGTGCAAGGACCGCTACTAGTGAAAGAAAACGACAGGCGGTAATAAATGTTAATGATTGATATCTATTGTACATGTCATTTTAATTTTCAAAATAACGTTTTGTGATAAAGAAAACTTATATGCTCATAAAATCATTTCATTATTAACAAATGCAATGAGACCCTCCTTCATGATTTTATCTGATAGATTGCATGTTTGGTTTCTTCAAGATAAGGTAAATAAAATATGTCTGTTAGGTAGGTTGTGTGTAATACTTGCACTCACATAAGAGGTTATTGACACGTAAAATATACAAATTGTTGTAATCATTTTTGGTAAAATGTTAGAGGCATTTGTTTTGTGGCTGATCATTATTTGAATTTTGAATTATATCGCGTACTACAGAAGGTATTTTTCCTAAAAGAATTTTAGATTAAATTTTAAGATTGTTTGAGATGTGTGTTCCTCACAACACAGCTGCCGTATACAGTTGCAACAAAGCTGTTGTATACAGTTGGAACACTGCAACACATCTGTTGTATAAAGTTGCAATATACAGCTTTTGTAAATTGTTGCATGTGTATTGAATTACAACGCTGCTCCCACATAATGGAAACGAGGCTAAAATGATAAAATTGGATTACATAATGATTTTTTGTTGAATATCACGCGGTTTAAACTCTGAAATTGTATTGCTTATATTTTATTAGGCCAGAAATAAAACTTTATATTCAGAGCGAACAATCTATAAACGCCAGTGCAGAAACCAAAAAGGACATAGATGAAGAGCAACAGAAAATAGAAGAAAATGAGAGGCGGATTGCAAAAATGAAAATGGAAGCTGTAGAAGGTCTTGTAGCTATGGAAAGATAAGCACTTGAAAACGGTTATTGTTTTATTGTTTTACGTTCAGAGGATGATATGTAAGAAGGACCTTTATTTACAAATTTTATTAATTATTCTGTTCAAAGAAACAAATCATCCCCTGGATCGGCTGATGGAAGTATAAGGAAAGCTTGCTGCTGCTTTTAAAACAACTAGGAATCCAGCAATTGTATATTCTCTTTTTAGATCAATATGAGTACATGTTTAATTATGTAAATAAAAAGGCACTTTATGCCTCAAAAACAAATACATTTTTCTTACTTAGAAAGAGCAAATATTACTCTTAAATGCATATTCGAAGACAGTCGAGCTGAATGTGAAAATAATGTATATTTATCATAAAAGTGACAAAATTAAAACATAGTAATATTTTGACTTCCATGCACAATAATAAATGACTATAACTAAACTCAATAAAGCAACAGACGCAAAATATAATTTAGGTAATTGGCCAATGAGTAACCATTTGAAAACTATAACAGAACTCAGAACTTAAAAACTTCCAGGAATAAAAATTAAACGATTTATAGGACGTAATGGGACTAAAAAATGCAAACATGGATAATTGATCAATGTATTTAGAATGCCCATCATGCCCAAGGAATGTTTTAAATCATATTTTTTATTAGTTTTTTGGTGTCCTGTTATAGTGTTTCATAAACAACGCATTGGCCAACTACACAATCAATCTTTTGCTTCTGTTGATTTTTGGTAATTAGTACAGTAATAGTTATTCTGTATTTTGTAAAGAAATAATACTCAT